>NW_016956707.1:0-221 GCF_001483705.2 Eufriesea mexicana
TCCATCCACACGTTCATACATCCACACATCCTTAAATCCATCCATCCATACATCCATACAACCGTACATACATCCATAAATACATCCATACATCCAAACATCCATACATCCATAAATCCATCCATCCATGCACTCATCCATCCATACGTACATCCATACATCCATGCGTACTCCCATACACTCATCCATACATGCATCCACAGATACATTCGTAAATGCAT
>NW_016956707.1:302-582 GCF_001483705.2 Eufriesea mexicana
TACATCCGTACATACATACATTCGTACATCCATACATTGGTACATCCATACATACATACATCCATACATCCATACATCCGTACATACATACAATCGTACATCCATACATTGGTACATCCATACATACATACATCCATACATTCATACATCCATACATCCATCCGCCCATCCATGCATCCATACATCCGTATATCCGTACATTCGTACATCCATACGACCATACATCCATACATCCATACATGCATTCATCCATACATTCTTAAATCCAAACAGTCATGCA
>NW_016956708.1:0-439 GCF_001483705.2 Eufriesea mexicana
GGAAAGTTCAATTTTATTGACATTTTCGACTAATATCGTGGTGAGCTAACTTCCTTGCTTAAGCATGGAGGAAAGATAATTTTTGAGTGCTACAGCCATTGCAATGGTATAGAATGTGGCTGGAAAATACAATTTTGTTGACATTTTCGACTAATATCGTGGTCAGCAAACTTCCTTGCGTAAGTAAGGGGGAAACATACTATTGGCATACTATAGCCTTTGCAATGATATAGAATGTGGTCGAAAAATTCAAATTTATTATCATTTTCTACTAATATCATGGTGAGCTATCTTTCTTTCATAAATAAGGAGGATGGATTCAAATGGCGTGCTATATCCATTGCAATGCTGTGGAATCTGGCTGGAAAATCCAATATTATTGATATTTTCGACTAATATCGTGGTGAGTCAGCTTTATTGTATAAATACGGAGGAAAGA
>NW_016956709.1:0-513 GCF_001483705.2 Eufriesea mexicana
AAGGAGAGTACTACAGCTCAGTAGAGAGCAGAAATGCGCCGAATAACTGTGTATAGCAGAAAAGTCGAAGCTATCCTCCCCTAACCTAACCAAACGTGACATCACCGTACTCAGCGTAACACAGCCTATCGTGCCGGGATCACTACAGCTGTCCTCCCCAAACCCAAGCATAGCATATTAGAGCGCAATAGAGCGCAGGGATTCACCGAATAGCGGTGTAAAGCACATAAGTCAGAGCTATCCTCTCCTAACCAATCCATACGCAGCATAAGCAGACCCAGAGTAACCCAACATTACGTGCCACGACCGCTGTTGCTGGCCCCACGTGAGATAAGCAGAGCATAGCAGAGCAATGTAGAACACTGAAATCGCCCGAATAGCAGTGTATAGCACAAAAATCAATGCTATTCTAACCAAACCTAACCAATCCTAAGAAGTAACCAAACGTAGCATAACTTTACGTAACGGGCCGAGAGCACTATTCCTGGCGTCCACAGAAACAAGCAGACAGTG
>NW_016956710.1:0-615 GCF_001483705.2 Eufriesea mexicana
CCAATGGGAAAACCGATTTCCCTTTGGAAACCATGGGCTCCGAAAGATCATGCATCGCACAAGTTTGTTAGGTCAGTACCAGTCAGTAAATAACATTCGAAGAGTTCAGAAGAGTTATCCGAAACAACTACGTAAAATACAGTCCACTATAAACACAACGTTCCTCAAGTAATTTGGTTCGTCATTAACCGTCGCCAATTGAGGACGACCTATTGACGATATACAGTATAGAATCGTGATAATCTCGTACAAATCTTACTGTATTGCCCCCCAACGTTGCTCACGTGCTTCCTCGTTACCTGGTCTAGAATTCTCGATGGCCTCTGTCGGTTGGAAACCAATACTGCAATTCGTGACACGAAAAGATTGGTTATCGACGAAATACACACTGGACAATGGTAGTCCCGGGTCACTAACGTTTATACACCTCACCTGGCGAGGTCTTCGTGTCAAGAGATACTCGTTGCGATAGCTATTGAACCGAGCACGAGGTTCAAAACGGTCAATAAGATATTGCGGATTCGATACTCGTCCAGGGAGATCACCTGGCTATGGCATTCGTTGAATTATTGTGGGATTGCGATTGGTTGCCTATATAAGGTAGCAACACTGGAA
>NW_016956711.1:0-710 GCF_001483705.2 Eufriesea mexicana
GAAACTAATATTGCTGGCATCCCCAGAGCCAGGCGGAGCACATTCGAGGAAATTACTGCGCAGGAATTCACCACATAGCAGTGAATAACACAGAAGTCAAAGTAGCCTATACCAACCTAGCCAAACGTAACATCCAAACGAAGGCTAACTCAACAACCAACCTAGCCAAATGTAACATCCAAACGAAGGCTAACTCAACCTCACATGACCAGACCACTAGTGCTGGCCGCCACAGAGAAAAGCAGACGTGCTACAGCACAGTAGTGCGCAGAAATCCATCGCACTGCAATGAATGCCAAAAAGCCGTCGATATCCAAACATAACCTGACCCAATTTAACCTAACCAAATACAGAATAACACAACATGACGTGCCAGGATCACAACTCCTGTCCTCCCCGGATCAAAGAAGAATGTAGTAGATCGCAGCAGTTCACAGACATCAACTGAATAGCAGTGCAAAGCACAGACGTCGTTGCAGCATATCCTAACCTGGCCAAACGTGACATGCCTACACGTAACATAACTCAACCTAACTTGACGACGCCACGGATACTCGCCAACACGGAGACAGCACAAATGCTACAAAGTACAGTATAGCGCAGAAATCCGCCGCATTCAGTGAATAGCAAAAAAGCCGTAGATACCCTTGCATAACCTGACATAACCTAACCCAGCCGAACGGTGCATACCTCAACATAACGTGCAGCGA
>NW_016956712.1:0-616 GCF_001483705.2 Eufriesea mexicana
ACTTTTGTGCTATACACCGCTATGCGGTGAGTTTCTACACTCTACGTTGTTCTAGTATACTCTGCTCCACTCCGGGGAGGGCAGTAATAGTTGTCTCGACGTGTCAGGTTGTGATAGCCTACGTTTGGTTAGGGCATGTTTGCTTGCGTTAGGGTAGGATAGCTTCGACTTTCGTGGTGTAAACTGTTGCTCGGTGGGTTTGCTCGCTCTACTGTGCCCTAGTATGTTCTGCTTTGATCTGCGGAGGCCAGCAATTGTGGTCTCGGCACGTTAGTATGAGATAGATAGCGTTTGGCTAAGTTACGTGAGGTCAGGTTAGATTAGCATATCTATCCCTTTTGCGATGTGCACTGACATTTGGTGGCTTTCTGCGCTCTACTGAGATCTGGTATATTATGCTTGGCTCTGGGGAGGCCAGCGATAATGTTCTCGGCATGTTAGTTTATGTCATGTTGCGTTCGGCTATATTTGGTTTGGATGTGTTGGGATGAAATAGCTTTGACTATCGTGCTATACCCTTCTATACGGTTCATTTCTGCGCTCTACTGTGCTCTAATGTGGCCTGCTTCGCTCTGGGAAGGTCAACAATAGTGGTCCCTGCAAGTCAGGTTGAGTC
>NW_016956713.1:0-1691 GCF_001483705.2 Eufriesea mexicana
TGCAGAATACACTGGGACACAGCAGTGTGCAGGAATCAGAGGATAGCTGTGTATAGCACGAAAGTCTAGACCATCCCATCCTACATCACCATACGTAACACAACGGAACGTAGCGTAAAAAAATCTATCGTGCCGATACCACTATTGCATGCCTACCCTGATTCCAGCCGAATATTCTGGAGCACTGCAGAGCGCAGGTATCCAACGCATTGCAGTTTATAGCACAAGATTCAGGAATACCCTGACCTAACGTTGCCTTACCTAACCGATACAAAAGTAGTGTAACTAAACATGACGTGACGAGACCAATATTTTTGGCGTCCCCAGAGCCTAGCAGAGAATATTAGTGCCCATTAGAGCACGGATATCCGGGGAGTAGCAGTGTATAGCACAAAAGTCAAAGTATCATAACCCAACCGAGCCAAACGTAACATATGCACACGTAACGTAACTCTACCTAACATGACGAGACCAATATTGCTGACCTCCACGGAAGCAAGCGGAATGTACTAGGGAACAGTGGAGCGCAGAAATCCACCGCACTGCCGCCTACAGCACAAAAGCAGTTGGCACTCTAACCTCACGTGGCCTAACCTAACATAACCAAACCCATCATAACCAAAACTGACTTGCCACGTACGCTGCTCCTGGCATCCCGGGAGTCAAGCAGAATGTAGTAGAGCGCAGTCGGTCACAGAAGTTCACCGAATAACAGTGTATAGCACGAAAGTCGATGATATCCTAACCAAACAAGCCTAACCTAACCTGATCAATCGCAGCAAAAGTCTACCTACCGTTACACGGCCGTTGTTGCTCTCATCCATTGGGTCGAGCAGAGTGCAATAGGGCAACGTAGAGAATAGGAATCCACCGAAACACAATGCATAGCACAATACTTGATGATATCCTAACCAAACCAGACCTAACCTAACTTCATCGAACGCAGCATAGCTCAACGTAACTTTCCGCGACCGCTGCACCTGGAATCCCGTGATCCAAGCAGAATGTGGCAGAGCACAGTAGATCACAGAAATCCACCGAATAACAGTGTACATTACGAAGGTCGTGGCTATCGTATCCAAACTTAACCTAACCTTACCTAACCAACCGTAACCTAACATACCCTGACGAGCCCCGACCACTATTTCCCACCTCCCCAGAGTCCAGCAGAGACTAGTAGAGGATTGTAGAGCCCGGGAATCCACCAAATAGCTGCGTATAGCACAAAAGCCAAAGAAACCCTAACAGTACCTTCCCAACCTAGACAATCGAAAAGTAACCTAACGAAACCTAACGTTCAGAGAACACTATTACTGGCCACCCCAGAGCCAAGCAGAGCATATTGCAGCACATTGGATCGCAGGAGTCCGGAGAATAGCAGTGTATAGCACAAAAGTCTGAACTATCCATTCCTATCAGAACCAAACGTTTCCTAACTCAAACTATCGTGCCGAGGCCACTATTGCTGGCTTCCCGAACGCCAAGCAGAATATGCTAGAGCGCAGCCGAACGCAGAAAACCACCGCATTGCAATGTATAGCACAAAAGCCGTAGATATCCCAACCTAACCTGTCCTAACCTAACCTAACCGAACGTAGCATAGCTCAACATAGCGTCCTGCGACCACAGCCCCTGTTCTACCCAAAGCCAAGCAGAATTTGGTAGAGCACTGTAGGTCATAGAAATCCACC
>NW_016956714.1:0-1301 GCF_001483705.2 Eufriesea mexicana
GATGTATCTATGGATGTATATATGGTTGAGTGTATGGGTGTATGCATGGATGTATGGATGTATCTATGAACGTATGTAAGGATGTACGTATGAATGGATGAGTGCATGGATGGATGGATTTATGGATTTATGAATATGAGGATGCATGCATGTATGGATGGATGGATGTGTGGATGGATGGATGTATTAATGTGTGGACGTTTGTATGTATGGATGTACGAATGTATGGACGTAGTTGCGTTATGGATGTATGGATGTATGTATGCATGGATGTATGGATGTACGAATGTACGGATGTACGGGGGCATGTATGTATGGATGTGTGGGTGGACGAATGGATCGGTGAATGGACGGAATAGTGGATGTATGTATGGATGCTTGTATGGATGAATGTATGGATGTATGCATGGATGTATGAATGCATGTATTTAAGTATGTATCTATGGACGTATGTATGGATGAATATATTAATGTATGTACGGATATATGTAATGATGTCTCTATGAATGCATGGATGGATGGGTGGATGGTTGGATGGATGTATGGATGAGCGGATGTATGGATGGATTGAGGTATGGACGGATGGATGTATGTATGGATGGATGTATGGGTGTATAGATGTATGGATGAGTGGATGAATGGATTTATGGATGGGTGTATGGATGGATGTATGTACGTATGTGTGTACAGATGTATGTATGGATGTATGGATGTATGGATGTATGGATGTATGTATCTATGTACGTGTGAATGTACGAATGTATGGATGTACGGATGTATGGATGTATGGATCTATATATGTCTGTATGTATGGATGGCTGGATGTATGAGTGGATGTATGTATGGATGTATGGATGGGTGGATGTATGGATCGGTGGATGCATGGATGTATGGATGGATGCATGGATGTATGGATGTATGGATATATGGATCTATGTATGTGTGGATGTACGAATGTGTGGATGAACGAATGTATGGCTTTACGGATGTATGGATGTATGAATGTATATCTGTATGTATGTATGGATGGTTGGATGTAGCAGTAGATGGATGTATGGTTGGATGTATGTATGGATGCATTTACGGATGTATCTATGGATGTATGAATTGTTGAGTGTATGGGTGTATACATGGATGTATGGATGTATGTATACGACGTATGTATGGATGTTCGTATGAATGGATGAGTGCATGGATGGATGGATTTATGGATGTATGGGTATGAGGATGCATGGATATATGGATGGATGGATGTATTAATGTACGGACGTTTGTATGTATGGATGTATGAATGTATGGCC
>NW_016956715.1:0-512 GCF_001483705.2 Eufriesea mexicana
TTAGGACACCATAGCAATGACCCTTGCGCTATGCACTCGTATTCGTTGCATCTCTGCGCTCTACTGTGATCTAACATTTTCTGCCTGGCTCTTGTGAGGCCAGATATAGTGGTCTCGGCACGTTAGGTTAAATTATGCTTCTCCTGGTTTCGTTACGTTTGGTTAGGTTACGACGATGTAGCTCCTGCCTTTGTGCTATGCACTGAAATTCGGACGCTTTCTACGCTCTACGTTGCTCTAATGCGCTCTGCCGAGCTCCGTGGAGGCGAGCAATGGTGGTCTCGGCACGTCAGGTAGTGCTTCCTTTTGTTTTGGTTTCGCAACGTTTGGCTTGGTTGGGGCAGGGTTGCTTCGTCTTTTGAACCGCAGTTCGGTGCATTTATGCGCTATACTGTGCTGTAGTATGTTCTGATTGGCTCAGGGATGGCCAGTAGTAGTGTCCCCAGCAAGCTAGCTTTAGTTCTGTTACGTTCGGTTATGTTGCGTTTGGTTAGGTTAGGATATGGTAGCTT
>NW_016956716.1:0-564 GCF_001483705.2 Eufriesea mexicana
TATGTTACGTTTGGCTAGGTTAGAGCAGGATATCTTATACATTTGCGCTATACACCGCTATTTGGTGGATCCCTGCGCACTACCTTGCTCTAATGTGATCTGCTTGGCTCAGAGGGGGCCAGTAATATTAGTCGCGGCACGATAGATTGATTTTGGTTACGTTTGATTATGCTACGCTTGGCTAGGTAGGGACAGGGTAGCTTTGACTTTTGTGTTGTAGCCTGCTATTCCGCCGCTTCCTGCGCTCTACTGTGCTCAAGTATGTTCTGCACGGCTCAGGGGTAGCCAGCAGTTGTGGTCCATTTTCGTTTTGTTAGTTTACATTGGATCAGGTGAGGTTCGGGTTACTTTGATTTTTGTGCAGTTCACTGCAATGCGGCAGCTTTCTGCTCTCTAGATTGCTCGAATACGCCCTGCTTGGCTGTGAGAAGGCAACAACAGGCTGTCTCGGCACGTCAGGCTGCGCTATATCATGTTTGGTTACGTTACGTTTAGCTATGTTATCGAGGGGCAGCTTTGACTCGTGTGCCTTACACTTCTCATCGGAGGATTTCTGCAATCTGC
>NW_016956717.1:0-1151 GCF_001483705.2 Eufriesea mexicana
ATATGATCGCAGTGTATATCAGAAAAGTCGAAGCTACCTCAAGCCTAACCCAAACCAACAGGATATGAGCAAACATAGCCTGACCCATACTACTGTGACGACACCGCTATTGCTGCCCTCCCCAGAGCCAAGAAGGACATACTAGAGGGCCGTATATCTCAGATTTCCTCCGAATAGCAGCGTACAGCACAAAAGTTATAGATATTCTTACCAAACGTAGCCTAATCCTACCTAACCTGACTTAGCCTGACGCATCATAAGGTGCCGAGACCAACCTTGCTGGCCTTGCAAGGGCCAAGCTGAAAGCGACGGAGCACTGTAGTGCGCAGAAATCCAACTAGTACCAGAATACAGCACTAAAGACAAAGCAGTCTCCTCCTAACCAAACCAATCGTAAAATGACCAAACCCAACATAACTCAAACTTGCGTGCCCCGAACAACAATGCTGCCCTCCCCATATCCAAGCAGGGCATACTAAAGTTCAGTAGAGCGCAGAAATCCACCGAATAGCGATGTACAGTGCAAGAGTTAGAGCTATCCTGTCCAAACTGAGCCAGGCGCTACCAAACGGAGCGTTACCTGACCTATCATATCGTGCCCAGTCCCCAGTTGCTGGCCTTGCCAGAGCCAAGCTGAAAATATTATAGCACTGTAGGGCGCAGGAATTCACCTAGCAGCGGGCTATAGTACTAGAGTCATAGCTATCCTCCCCTAACATAAAGTATCGTAACATAACAGAACGTATCCTGGCTTACACTAACGTGCCGCGACCGCTATCACTGGCCTCCCCAGAGCCAAGCAGGACACACTAGAACGCAGTATAACTCGGAAATCCACCGAATAGCAGTGTCCAGCAGAAAGATAAAGATGCCCTCTCGAAATTTACCCTGAACCAACATAACCGAACGTAACGTGGCAAACGTATCGTGCCGAGACAGGTATTGCTGGCATTCCCAGAGCCAAGCTGAAAGCATTAGAGCACTAGGGGGCGCAGAAATTCACCTTATGGGAGACAACAACCCTAAAGTCGAGGCAGTCCTCTCCTATCATAATCAACCCTAATACAACCAAACGCATTCCAACACTGGATAACGTTTCGCGACCGCTATTGCTGGCCACAGCATAGCAAAGCAGAACACATTGCCGGAGA
>NW_016956718.1:0-400 GCF_001483705.2 Eufriesea mexicana
GCCACAATCTTTATCATTGCAATGACTAGGGCACTCAAAAAGCATCTTTGCTCCTTACATAAGCAAGGAAGATAGCTCTCCACGATATGAGTCGAAAATGTCAACAAAATTGTATTTTCCAGCCACATTCTATACCATTGCAATAGCTATAGCACTCAAAAGCATCTTTCCCCCTTACTTACTCAAGGAAGTTTGCTCACCACGGTGTTAGTCGAAAATGTCAATAATATTGAATTTTCCAGCAAGATTCTATAGCAGTCCAATGCCTATAGCAAGCCAATAGAATATTTCCTCCTTATTTATGCAAGGAAGTTAGCACACCACGATATTAGGGGATAATGTCAATAAAATTGAATTTCCCCTCCAGATTCTACAGCTTTGCTATGACTAGAGCACGCCA
>NW_016956719.1:0-718 GCF_001483705.2 Eufriesea mexicana
TTGACATTTTCGACTAATATCGTGGCGAGAAGACATTTCTGCATGAATAACGAGGCAAGATTAAATTGGTTTGCTATAGCCATTGTATTGCAATAGAATCTGAGTGAAAAGTTCAATTTTATTGACATTTTCGACTAATATCTTGGTGAGCAAGATTTTCCGCATAAATAAGGAGGAAAGATACTTTTGGTTTGTTATAGCCATTGCATTGCAATAGAATAAGGCTGAAAAGTTCAATCTTATTGACATTTTCGACTAATATCGTGGTGAGCAGGATTTTCCGCATAAATAAGGAGGAAAGATACTTTTGGTTTGTTATAGCCATTGCATTGCAATAGAATAAGGCTGAAAAGTTCAATCTTATTGACATTTTCGACTAATATCGTGGTGAGCAGGATTTTCCGCATAAATAAGGAGGAAAGATACTTTTGGTTTGTTATAGCCATTGCATTGCAATAGAATAAGGCTGAAAAGTTCAATCTTATTGACATTTTCGACTAATATCGTGGTGAGCAGGATTTTCCGCATAAATAAGGAGGAAAGATACTTTTGGTTTGTCATTGCCATTGCACTGCAATGGAATCTGACTGGAAAGTTCAATTTTTTTGACACTTTCGACTAATATCGTAGTGAGCAATCTTTTCTGTGTAAACATGGAAACATGATACAACTGGTCTGCTATAGCCATTGCATAGCAATATAATCTGACAGAAATGTT
>NW_016956720.1:0-772 GCF_001483705.2 Eufriesea mexicana
CAACAATAATGGTCTCGTCCTGTTACGTCGAGCCAGGCTACGTTTGAATGTGCCACGTTTGGCTAGTTTGGGCTGGCTACTTTGACTTTTGTGCTGAACACTGCTGTTCCGTAGATTTCGGCGCTTTATCGTGCTCTAGCATGCTCTGCGTGGTTCTGGGGAGGCCAGCAATGTTGGTCTCGTCACGTCGCGATTAGTTGCACTACGTTCGGTTAGGTTAGGTAAGGACGGGTCATGTCAGAGTGTGTTTGACTTTTGTGTTATACATAGCAATGCGGTGGATTTCTGCGCCCTGCTGCGCTCTAGTATATTCCGCTTGGACCTGGGGAGACAAACAGTAGCATCCTCGGCACGTTACATTGTGTTACGCTACGCTCGGATGTGTTACGTTTGGTGATGAGGATGGTTTAGACTTTTGTGCTATACTCTGCTATCCGCGATTTTTTGCGCTCTACTGTCCGTCACTGTGCTCCGCTTCGCTCTGGAGATTCCAGCAATATTGATCTCGTAAGGTTATGTTGAGTTGCTCTAAGTACGGATATGTTCGGTTAGGACATGTTAGGTCAGGGCATCTCCGACTATTGTGCTATACACTTCAATGCGGCCGGATTTGGCGCCCTACTGTGCTCTAGCATTTTCTACTTGGCTCTTGCGATGCCAGCAATAGTGGTTTCGGCGCATTGACTTGCATTGCGTTACGTACGCTTACGTTACATTTGGCTATGTTCGGAAGCGATAGCCTTGACTTTTGTGCTATGCACAGTTATTCGGT
>NW_016956721.1:0-656 GCF_001483705.2 Eufriesea mexicana
GCTGCCAATATTGCTGGCCTTCCCAGTGTCGGGCAGAGTAAATTAGAGCACAGTAGAGTGCTGAAATCCTCCTAATAATTGTCTTTGCCACGAAAGTCGGAGCTATCCAAACATAATCCGGACAGGCGGCATAACCATACATAACCTAACACAACCTATCGAGCCGAGACGTCTATTTCTGGCTTCCGCAGAGCCTAGCAGAATATACTAGTGGACAGTGGAGCGAAGCAATTGGCCGCATTGCAGTGAGTAGAACAGGAGTCAGAGGTACAATGACCAACCTAGCCTAACCTGCCCTAACCAAACGCAACATAACTCAACCTGACGCGCCACGAACACTACTGCTGGCGTCACCAGAGACTAGCGGAACATGTTAGAGCACAATAGATCGCAGAAGTCCACTGCATCCCAGTGTACAGAACAGAAGTCAAAGATAGCCTAACCTAACCGAGACAAACCTAACCCACCCGAACGTAGCCTAGCACAGCATAATGCGTCGCGGTCACAATTTCTGGCCTCCCCAGAGTCGAGCAGAGTATGAAGAGCGATGTAGAGCACAGAAATCCACAGAAGCGCTGTGTGTAGCGCAAAATTCAAGAATAACCAGTTCAAACCTAACACAACCTAACCTAACCAAACGTAGCACATCACAAAAT
>NW_016956722.1:0-711 GCF_001483705.2 Eufriesea mexicana
GGAAGTAAATGTTAATAAAATTTTATTTTCCAGTCAGATTCTGCATCATTCCAATGGCAATAGTACGCCAATAGAGTCATACCTCCTTACTTATGCAAGAAAGCTAGCTCACCACGATATTAGTCGACAATGTCAATAAAATTGAATTTCCCGGCCAGATTCTATTCCACTACAATGGCCACAGCACGGCAATAGAACCTTTCCTCCATACTTATGCAAGAAAATTAGGTCACCGCTATCTTTGATGACAGTGTCCATAAAATAGAATCTTCCATCCAGATTCTATAGCATTGCAACGGCTATAGCACGCCAATAAAATCTATCCACATTATTAATGCAAGAAAGAGAGCTCACCCCGATATTAGTCGAACATGTCAATATAATAATATTTTCCAGCCAGATTCTGTAGCACTGCAGTGGCTACAGCACGCCAATGGAGTTTGCCCTCCTTATTTACGCAAGAAAGCTAGCTCACCACGATATTATTCGAAAATGTCAATAAAATTGAATTTTCAATGCAGATACTATAGCATTGCGATGGCAATTGCACGCCAATATAATCTTTCCTCCTTATCTATCCAACGATGTAAGATAGACCACGATATTAGTCGAAAATCTCAATAAAATTTAATGTTCCAGCAAGATTCAATAGCATTGCGATGGCTATAGCATGCCAATTGAATCTTCCCTCCTAATTTACGCTAGAAAGTT
>NW_016956723.1:0-994 GCF_001483705.2 Eufriesea mexicana
GCAATGTAGGGCGCATGAATCCACCGAATTGCGTTGTACTGCACAAGAACCTAAGCTACCCTAATCTAACCTAGCCAAACGTAGCATGACCAAGCGTAACGTAAATCAGACAAACGTTCCTTGACCAATACTGCGGGCGTCCAAGCAGCCAATCTGAATACGCTAGAGCAGAGTACAACGCAGAAACTCGCCGAACAGCAGTGTATAGCACAAAAGTCAAAGCCATCCTAACCAAACATGCCCTAACCTAAACTAACCGAACGAAACATGGCACAGCCAAACGTGCCACGACCGGTATTGCTCGCCTCCTCAGAGACATACAGTTCATATTAGAGCACGGCTGAGCGCAGGAATCCAACGAATAGCAGTATGCAGGACAAAAGTTAAAGCTACCCTTTCCTAACTTAGCCTATCGCAACATAACCGAAATTAACGTAACCAAAGGCTACGAGACGAAACCACGTCTGCCCTCCTCCTCAAAGCCAAGCATATCATATTAGAGCGCAATAGAGCGCAGAAGTCCGCTGCATAGTAGTGCATAGGCAAAAGGCATAGCTATCCCATCCTAACCTAGCCAAACCTTACCAAGCCGAACGTAACATAACTCTACCTAACGTGCCGCGACCGTTATTCCTGGCGTCCCCCGCGGCAAGCAGAGCGTGATAGCACATAATAGGACGCTGGAGTCCATAGATTTGCAGTGCGTAGCGCTAAAGTCGTAGCTAACACAGCCAAACCCAGCATAGCCTAACACTGCCAAACGTATCCAAGCGCAACCTAACGCGCCGCCACCACCATTGCTGTCCTCCACAGAGCCCAGCAGATCCTGTTAGAGAAGGCTAGGGTGTAGAAGTCCATCGCATCGCAATGTACAGCAGAAAATTGAAACAGCAGAAAATTGAAAGATACCAAAGCCTAACTCAAACTAACATAGCCTAACATATTGTAGCCAAGCTCAGCATTACCTTACGCGACCAATATTGCTGCCCCCCCC
>NW_016956724.1:0-412 GCF_001483705.2 Eufriesea mexicana
GTGTCTGGGGAGGCCAGCAACTGTGGTCACCGAACGATAGGCTGAGTTACGTTACGTTTTGCTGGATAAGGCTGTGTCATGTTCGGGTAGCGTTAGCTTTGATTCTCGTACTATACACTGTTGTTCGGTCGATATCTGCCCTCTGCTGTGCTCTACTATATACTGTGCCTGGCCTTGGCGAGGCCAGCAGTTGTGGTAGCGGCACGATATATTGAGCTACGCTACGTCTGGTAAGGTTATGTCAGTTTGGGTTCCTTTGGGTAGCTGCGCGTTTTCTGCTGTGCACTGCCATTCTATGTATTTCTGGGCACTACTCTCCTCCACTATGTTCTGCTCGGCTAAGTGGAGGCCAGCAATAGTGGTCGCGACAGGTTATGTATATCTCGGTTACGCTTGTCTTCTTACGGTTGAT
>NW_016956725.1:0-953 GCF_001483705.2 Eufriesea mexicana
ATTTTGTGGGTGCTTATATAATGTCAGTTTTTGGTGGGGTGAAGATGACCATTGGCCCTTAGAAAAGTGGGAATGAGTAAATTGTTTTTGGACTCTGAAATTGGCCTGCGTTTATCAGCCAGGTCCTTCTAGTGACTAAGGGCCAACGAATCGTTAGTCATCCAACACATTTAATGATGAAACATTAAAGAAGAAAAAGAATTTTCAAGAAATCATCTATTATACATCAGTGAAGTATTCCCTGATCTACATAATTATCCCAAAATTGTTTGAAAATGTCTCGGAACCCAAATTTGACTGTCTATTACCAGAAAAAGAAATAGCTACTCAAAAAATAATTCTCTATAACATATTTATAAATAATTAAAGCCGATGATGGTCCTTTGATCAGTCTTTCGAAAAAGTATCTAATAAAATTTATAAAACCTAATAAACCTAATTAAATTTTTATGAAAATGATATACGGATACTTTAACACTGGTCTTGTCATAGACCTTGTCTAAAGGCTAGCTTTGACAAATTGTCACTTGGACTCAATTTTTATAGAGATTGAGACCTCTGACTCGCTGCTTGCAGATCTTGTCATTGAGAGAAATTTAATATAATACAATATATTCAAATAATCAGTACAATACGCCCAGCCTCCAGGTCTCGGTGTAAATCTTATTAAATTTATAAACACCGTAGCCAATTTCCCTGAGGTGTGCTGGCTTTTGATAGACGTTGTCGCAAAGCGTTGGGACTCGTAAAGCAAAGTGACGGTCGGAGGAAAAATGGCGTCATAGGTTAGGCAGGAAATCTTGGGGCATCTGGCGAAAACTGTGACACGGTGAGTGTCAAGCCATCGTAATAACCCGAAGGTTTCTTCTTCGTTTCAGTCCCGTGTGTCGACAGGGATATGCCGTTAAAACGAATGCGAGGATTATGCAAGAATGTGGCACGTTGCCACTGAC
>NW_016956726.1:0-224 GCF_001483705.2 Eufriesea mexicana
ACCTTTCTTGCATGAATAAGGAGTAAAGATTCTATTGGCGTGCTATTACCACTGCAACGGTATTGAATCTTCATGGAATATTCAATTTTATTGACATTTTCGACTAATATCGTGGTGAGCTATCTTTATTGCATAAATAAAGTGAGTAGATTCTACTGGCGTGCTATAGCCATTGCATTGCTATAGCATCAAGCTGGAAAATTCAATTTTATTGACATTTTGGA
>NW_016956726.1:285-838 GCF_001483705.2 Eufriesea mexicana
CCATTGCATTGCTAGAGCAGCAAGCTGGAAAATTCAATTTTATTGACATTTTCGACTAATATTGCGGTGAGATAACTTTATTGCATAAATAAGGAGGGTTGATCCTACTGGCGTACTATAACCATTGCATTGCTAGAGCAGCAAGCTGGAAAATTCAATTTTATTGACATTTTCGACTAATATTGCGGTGAGATAACTTTCTAGCATAAAAAAGGACGAAAGATTCTATTGGCGAGACTTAGCCATTGCAATGCTTTAGAATGTGACTGTAAAACTCAATATTATTGACATTTCCGGCTAATATTGTGGTGAGCTATATTTGTGGCATAACTAATGTGGAAATATTCTATTGCCGTGCTATAGCCATTGCATTGATACAGAATGTCTCTGGAAAATTCAATTTTATTGACATTTTCGACGAATATCGTGGTGAGCTAACTTCCTTTCATAAGTAAAGCGGAGAGAGGCTTTTTACGTGCTATAGCCATTCCAATGATATAGAATGTGGCTGGAAGATACAATTTTGTTGACGTTTTCGACTAATATCGTGGTG
>NW_016956727.1:0-2251 GCF_001483705.2 Eufriesea mexicana
CTCTGCGGAGACCAGAAATAGTGGTCCCGGCACGTTAGGTTGAGTCAGGTTGCGTTTGATTTAGGTATGCTTCCTCAGGTTAGGTTTTGGCAGCTTTCTCTTTCTTGGTGTAGACTGCATTTCGGTGGATTTCTGTGCTCTACTGTGCTCTGCTTATCTCTGGGAGTGCCAGCAATGGCAGTAGTGGCTCCCAAGGTTGTGCTAGGTTACGTTTGGGTATGTTACGGTTGTTAGGTATGAAGAGGGGAGCTTAGACTTTTGTGCTGTACACGGCTATTCGGCGGATTTCTACACCCCACGTTGCTCTACTATACTCTGCTCGACTCTGGCGAGGACAGTACTAGTGGTCTCGGGCCGTTATAATTAGTTAGGCTACGTTTGTCAACGTTACGTTAGTTTGGGTTAGGTTTGGATTGATACGTCTTTCGTGGTACAAACTGATATTCGGTGGATTACTACGCTCTACTGTGCTGTACCATATTCTGCTTGATCGTGGGAAGCCCAGCGATAGTGGTCGCAGGATGTTACGTTGTGTTAGGCTACGTTCGGTTATGCGCCGTTTGTTTCGTTTAGGCATGGGCAGCTTAGACTTTTCGGATGTACAAGGCGATTCCATGAATTTCCGCGTTCTACTATCCACTAATACGTTCTGCTTGACTCTGGGCATGCCAGCAGTCGCGGCTCGTTTGTTTGTGATAGGTCACGTTTGGTTATATAACGATTGGCTAGATTAGGAAGTGATGACTTTGACTTTTGTGCTATACACTGCTATTCGGTGGATCCCTGCGAACTACATTGCCCTATTATACTCTGCTCAACTTTCAGGGGGGGGGGGTGTCTGCAGTAGTTGTCGTGGCCCGAAAGGGTGCGTTCGGTTACGTTTGGTTAGCAAATGTTGGGTTAGGTTTGGCTATGATGGCTACGACTTCTCTTTATATACCGCTATCCGGTGAATTTTTGCGTTCTACTGTGCTCTAATATTCTCTGCTTGGCTCTGGGGTGGCCAGCAACAGTGGTCGCGGATAGTTATTTTGAGTCAGGTTTCGTTTGGTTAGCTTACATTTGCTTGGGTTAGGTTCGGATAGATTTGACTCACCTGCTATACACACCGCTTCTCTGGGTTTCTGCTCTCTACCCTTCTGTAATGTGTTCTGTTTGTAGATGAAGAGGCCAGCAATAGTGTTCTCGGCACGTTAGGTCGAGTTATACTAAGTTTAGCTACGTTACGTTTGGTTCGGGTAGAATATGGTAGCTCCGACTATTGCGCCATGCACTGTGATTCTATTGATATCTGCGCTCTACTCCCCTCTAATATGTTCTGCTTGTCTCTGGGTAGGTCAGCATTAATCACATAGGCGCGTTAGGTTGTGTTATGTTCGTTTGACTATGTGTCGCTTTGTCAGGTTACACTGAGATATCCTTGACTCTTGTGCTTCACGCTCAAATGTTGTGGATTACTATGCTCGACGTTGCTCAAGTTTTTTCTGCTTGGCTATGGGGAGGCAAGCAATAGTGTTCTAGGCGCGTTAGGTTAAGCTACGTTACGTTCGTCTGTGCTATGCTTGGTTACGTTAGGCTTGGATAGCCACTACTTTCGAGCTACGCACTTCTATTCGGTGGAATTCTGCGCACTACTGTGATCAAGTATGCTCTGATTTGCGCCAGGGAGACCAGAAATAGCGGCCGAGGCGCGTTAGGTTGGGGTATGTTACGTTTGGCTATGTTCAGTTTGTATGCGTTTCGTCAGAATGGCTTTGAATTTTGTGGTGTACACTGCTACTCTTTGGGTTTTTTGCGCTCTACTGCAACGTAATATTCTCTGCTTGGCTATAAGGAGGCCAGCAGTAGTGGCCTCGACAAGTTAGGCCGAGTTATGTTCCCTTTGGATATGTTACGTCTGGTATTGTTGAGGCAGAGTAGCTTTGACTTTTTTACTATACACGGGTGTACAGTGGATTTCTGCGCTCTATTGCACTCTAATATGTTCAGCCTGTTTCTGGGGAGGCCGGCAACTGTTGCCCCGGCGCGGAAGGTTTAGCAAGGTTACGCTTGATTAGGCTGGGTTGAGTTAAGTTAGGTTAGGGTGTCCTTGACCATTGTGCTCTACACTGTTGTTCGGTCGAATTATGGGATCTGCTTTGCTGCACTTGCATCTGCTAGTTTCTGGGGAGTCCAGGAATGGTGGCCATGGCACGTTTGGTTTATCTAGGTTACGCTTGGCTTGGTTAAGTTTGGCTATGTTTGGTTAGGA
>NW_016956728.1:0-800 GCF_001483705.2 Eufriesea mexicana
ACCAGCTAGCCTCTGCGTACTTCCCGGCTACGACGGTGGTGGTCGCGACCGGCGCCTTCGCCGGAGCGTCAACGTACCTGCCACGGGAAGCTCCCGCGTCAGTATCTGCCGAGGACACCAGTCCAGGCCGCGCGCGCATGCCGGCGATGAAGCCCGCTTGCTCCGGTGCACGGGCAGGCGCATCCCGAAAGGTCGCCACGGGGAGCGTACGCAGGGGCTCCTCGAACATTGCGTCGATTCCATACCGAACTCGAGCGCTGGTGCCGCTTCTCCGGCGACCCCGGACGCACGCACATTTCGAGCGGGCGCAGGGTCGACCATTACCCGCGTTCGCTCCAGGGCCTACTCCGCTCGAAAGGAGGCGATCACCGTCTGCTGGGAGGCATCGTACTCCCGCAAGTCGGCTATCACCCCTGCTGGGAGACATCCATCTCCCGCAGACCGGCGATCTCCGCCTTCAGCTCGCGGACCGTCTCCGCCATCGTCTCCTAGGAACGGCCGGCTGTTATATGGAGACTCATCACCCAGCCGGCCGAGTCCACCACCATGGCGCACATACGGATGGCGCGAACGTATGGGCCGTGCAGGTTTTTACTCTTTTCTGCCATAGTTTCTATCCTCGCGCAATTCTCGGGCATAACGGCAGGCAGTTCCACAACAGACAGCGGACGGTGCACACTGGCGTGCTCCCCCCCCCCCCCTGGGGAGGGTCGCCTTCGCGCGGCTTATGCTCGCGGATTTCAGGGCGAGTTCAATATCCTGCATAGCATCGAATGGGTCATATCCCCCCACCACCGCCC
>NW_016956728.1:3749-5212 GCF_001483705.2 Eufriesea mexicana
AGACCAATATTGCTGCCCTCGCCGGATCCAATTAGATCATAATAGAGGGAAGTAGAGCGCGGATATCAATAGAACCGCAGTACATAACACTATAACCGAAGCTACCATATCCTAGCATATCCATACGTAACATAACAGAACGTAGCTTATCTCAAACTACCGTTTTGAGAGAGGCATTGCTTGGCTACCCAGAGCTAAGCAGAATTTACTGGAGCGCAGTAGAGCACAGAAAGCCACCAAATTGCAGTGTACAACACTGCAGTCAGAAATATCGTAACCTAACCTACCTTAATACAACCTAATAGAAGGTAAATTGACTGAACCTGACGCGCCACGACCAATAGAGCTGGCCTTCCCAAAGCCAAGCAGAATATAGTGGGGCACTGTAGAGCGCAGTAATCCGCCGAACAGCAGTGTATGGCGCAAACGTCAAAGCCATCCTAGCCAAACTTAGCCTACCCTAATCAAGCCAATCATAACATGACACAAACAAACGTGCTACAACCACTCCTTCTGGACTCCCCACAGACAAGCAGAGCCTAGTAGAGCATAGCACAACAGTAGGAGCTATCCTATCCAAACTTAGCCTAACCTTACCGCACCAAACGCAATCTAACTTAACCTAACATGCCGCGGCCTCTATTTCTGGCCTCCTCGGAGTCAAGCAGAGTGTACTAAAGCACGGTAGAGCGCAGAGATCCACCGAATAGCAGTGTATAGCACAAAAGTCAAAGCCACCGTAACCAATCCTAACCTAACCTAACCTAACCGAACGTAACACAATCCAACCTAACGTGCCACGACAGCTACTGGTGACCTCCACAGGGACAAGCAGATGCTAGTAGAGCAATGCAGAGCGCTGATATCGAACGAATAGCAATGTATAAAACAAAAGTCAAGCAATCTTAACCAAAGCTATCATAACCTAGCCAAGCCAAACGTAACATATCACTACCGAGGGTGCCACGAATATTCTTGCTGGCCTCCCCAGAAAAAAGCAGAACATATTAGTGCACAGTAGAGCTCAGAAGTCCAACGAATAGCAGTGCATGGCGCAAAAGTTAAAGATATTCATCCTAACAGAACCAGCCGTGACATAACCAAACTCAACATAATCAAGGTATCGTGCCGGGAACGCTATTGCTCTCCTCCCCAATGCAAAGCAGAGCACGCTAGGGCGCAGTAGTGTGCAGAAATCCACCGGATAGCGGTGTATAGTAAAATAGTATAAGCTATCCCGCCCTAATCTAGCCGATTCTAACATAACCGAATGTAATCCAACTCGACCTAACGTGACGCGACCACTATTGCTGGCCTCTCCAGGGGCATGCACAACATATTAGAAGAGAGCTGGGCGTGAAATTCAATAGAATCTAAGTGTAGGGCGGAAAAGGCACAGCCTCCCAAGCCTAACCCAAACTATGCTAACCTAACCTAACGTAGCCAAACAAAACGTAACGTGC
>NW_016956729.1:0-5117 GCF_001483705.2 Eufriesea mexicana
TATAGGCTTCGATTGACTCGGTTATATTTGTTTGGGTTAAGTGCGTGTGGCATTAGCTTCCCTGCTACACGCTGCGATCCTATGGATATCTGCGCTCTACTCTACACTAGCACGATCGGCTTGGCTCTGCGGAGGATAGCAATAGTCGCCTCGGCACGTTAAGTTGAGATATGCAACGTTTGATTACGTCACCTTCGGTTTCGGTTAGGTTAGGATAGCTTTGACGTTTGGGGCTATGCACTTCTACTCGGTGGATTTCTGGGCACTACTTTGCTCTGCTATTTTCTGCTCTTCACTGGGGAGAACAGCAATAGTGGTCTCGGCACATTGGGATGAGATATGTTACGTTTGGTTATGTGAAGGTTAGTCATGCTAGGATAGGATAGTTTTGACTTTTGCGCCATACACTGCAATGCGGTGGACTTCTACGATCTACTCTGCGCTAATATTTTCTGCTTGGCACAAGGAACGCACGCAATAGTGGTCTCGGCACGATAGGTTGAGTTATGTTGCGTAAAGCAGCAGCGATCACTATTGCTGGCGTCCCCAGAGGCAAGCGGCGTATAATAGGGCACAGTGGAGGAGAGGTGTCCATAACATATCTTTGTTGGGCACAAAAGTCACAGCTGCCCTAACCTAACACAACCGAACGTGACGTAACCAAGCGTAACCTGACAGCCTGATGCGACTAGACCACTGTTGCTGATTTCCACAGAGCCAACAAGAATAAATTGAGGCACACTGGAGTGCAGATATCCGCCGCTTTGCAGTGCAAAGAACATAAGTCAAAGGTACCCCAACCTAACCTGACCTGACCTAACATAACCAAACGCAGCGTAACTCAACTTGACGTGTCGATGACACTAATGCTGGTCCACCCAGAAACAAGCTGAACAGATTAGAGCAAAGCAGAAGGCAAAATCCGCCGAATAGCAGTGTATAGCGCAAAAGTCAAAACCACAACCCCTAACCTAACCAATCGTAAGGTAACCAAGCGTAACCTAACTCAAGCCATGTTTCCGCGACCACTATTGCTGGCCTCTCAAGAGCCAAGCAGAACATATTAGTGGAGAGTAGATAGCAGGAACCCATAGAATCGCAGTTTATAGCTGAAAAGTCAAAGATGTCCTATCCTAACCCAACCGAACGTAACATAACCAAACGCAACCAAGTCCAACCAAACGTGTCTAGACCACTATTGCTGCCCTCCACGGAGCCAACCAGAATATAATAGAGCACAGAAGAGCGCAGAAATCCGCCGCGTTCCAGTCTAAAACACAAAAGATAAAGATATCCTAACCTTACCTGTCCCAACCTAACCTAACCAAACATAGTCTAGTTCAACGTAAAGTACCGTAGTCACAAACGCTGGCCCACCCAGGGATAAGCTGAACGTATTAGAGGAGAGTAGAGAGCAGAAATCCATAGAACGGCAGTGTATAGCAGGAGCGTCGATGGTATTCAGTCCTAACCGTAGCACAAGCTAACGTGCCGTGACCACTATTACTGGCCACACCGGAGTCAAGCAGAGTATGGCAGAGTATAGTAAAAGGCAGAAGTTAACCGCATTTCTGTGTACAGCACGAAAGTCAAAGCTATACTGTCCTAACCTGCTCAAACGTAATACAACCAAACGCAACATAGCTAAACCTAACGTGATGACGCCGGTATTGCTGGCCTCCCCAGAGTCAAGCAGAGTATACTAGAGCGCAGTAGAGCGCAGAAATGCGCAGAATAGCAGAGCATAGCACAGAAGTCAAAGCTACACTCTCCTAACCAGGCCAAACATCTCATAACCTCACGTAACGTAACCAAGACTGCGGTGTCACGACAAATATTGCTGGCCTCACGGGAGCCAAGCACAGTGCAGCAGAAAAATGTAGGCCGCTAAAATCGTCAGAATAGCAGTGTATAGCGCTAGCGTTGAAGCTATCCTAACCATTACCAACCAAACCTAGCCTAACCAAACGAAGCTTGACTCAACCTGACTTGCCGCAGCCACTATTCCTGTCGTCCCCAGACTCAAGCAGAGCGTGGTAGCGCACAGTACAGCACAGATGTCCGTAGAATAGTTGTGTGTAGCACAAAAGGCAAAGGAATCCTAACCTAACGCAGCGTAGCCGAACCTAACCAAACGTAATCCATCTTAACCTAACCTGCTGCGCCCACTATTGCTGGCCTCCCGAGAGTCGAGCAGAGTGCAGTAGAGCAATGTAGACAGCGGAAATCCACTGAATAGCAGTATACAGCATAAAGGACTAAGCTTCCCTATCGTAATCTAACCAAACGTAGCATAACCGAACGCAACATTGCTCAGCCTAACGAGCCGTGAACATAATTGCTGCCCTACCCAGAGTCAAGCAGTGCATATTAGAGGAGAGTAGAGCGTAGAAATTCATCCATCGCAGTATATAGCACAAAAGTTGAAGCTAGCTTATCCTAACCTGACCATACTTAACACAACCGATCGTAGCCTAACTCAATCTAACGTGCGGAGACCACCTTTGCTTGCCTCCGCAGAGCCAAACACAGTATACTACAGCAGAGCAGAGCTCAGTAATAGACCTGATTGCAGTATATAGCACAAAAGTGGAAGATATCCTAACTTAACCTGTCCTGACCTAACCTAGCCGTACGTATCTTAACACAACATGAGGTGCCGAGACTACTACTGCTGGAATTCCCACAGCCAAGATAAACATGCTAGAGTGCTGTAGAGTGCTGGAACCCTCAGAATAGCACTGCATAGTAAAAAGACAGAGCTATCCTGTCCCATCGTATTCAAACTTAATATAAGCTAACGCAGCATAACCTAGCCTAACGTACCGATACCGCTGTTGCCGGCCTCCCCGGAGCAAATTAGAACATATTACATCACGTCAGAGCGCAGAAAAACAAAGAATAGCAGTGTATAGCAGAAAAGTTAAAGCTGTCCTAGCCAAACCTGTCCGTACATAACAATGCCCATCGTATCTTAGCTAAACCTAACGTGCCTAGACTACTGTTGCTGACATTCCCAGCGCCGAGCAGAACATGCTGGAGCACTGTAAAGCGCCGGAATCCACCAAATAGCATTGCATAGCACAAAGGCCATTGCCATCGCAGTCAAACATAGCCCAATCAAGCCTAAGCAATCGTAACCTAACAAAACCTAACGTGCAGCGCCCACCATTGCATGCCTCACCAGAGGCAAGCAGTATATACCAGAGCTCTACTTGTCGGTGGACTACTGCGCGCTACTCTGCCCTAATGTATTCTGCTTGGCTCCGTGCATTGCAGCAATAGTGGTACCACCACGTTAGGATATCTTAAGTCGCGTATCGTTACGCTACCTTAGTTAAGGTTAGAACGGGATAGCTCTCACTCTTATGCTGTACACTGATTCCCGGTGTATTTTTGCGATCCACTGTGCTCTGATATGCTGTGCTTTGCTCTGCGGATGCCAGAAATGGTGGCCGAGGAACGTTGGTTTGAGTTCGTCTACGTTCGGTTAGGTTACGTTTGTTTGGGTTAGATTTGTATAACTTTGACTTTTCTGCCATTCACTGAGATTTCATGGACTTCTACGCTCTACTCTCCTATAGTATGTTCTGCGTGGCTACGTTGAAGCAAGCAAAAATGTTTTCGGCAAGTTAGGTTTCGTTAGGTTACGCACGGTTATGTTAAGTTTGGCTATGTTAAGACAGGGTAGCAATGACCTTTGTGCTATACACTGCCATTCGACGGATTTCTGCACACTACCGTGCCCTAACTTGTTCTGCTTGGCTCTGTGGAGGTCAGCAATACTGGTCTCGGCACGTTACGTTGAGGTAGGTTACGTTCGGTTACGTCACGTTAGGCAATGTTAGGACAGGATAGCCTTGACTTTCGCGTTATATACTGCTATTCGGTTGATTTCTGCGTCCAGCTGTGCTCTACCATGCGCCGCTTTGCCTTGGGGAGGCCAGTAATGATGGTCTCGTCATGTTAAATTTATTTATGTTCCTCTTGCTTATGTTACGTTTGGCTATATAAGGGTACGACAGCCTCGACTTTCGTGCTATAAGCTGTTATTTGGTGTATATCTGCTCACGAATGTGCTCTAATATATTCTGCTTGACCGTGTTCAGGCCAGCAGTAGTGGTCTCGGCACGGTAGGTGGAGCTACGTTACGTTCGGCTATGTTATGTGTGGTTAGATTAGGATCGGAAAGCCCTGACTTTTGTGCTCTAAGCTGTTATTAGGTGGAATTTCTGCCCCCTTCATTGCTCTACTATACTGTGCTCGTCTCTGGGGAGACCAGCAATAGTGGTCGAAGCACAATAGTTGGAGATATGTCGCGTTTGTCTACGTTAACAATTGTTTGGTTAGGTTAGGATGGCTTTGTCATTTTCGCTGTACAATGCTATTCGGCGGATGCTTGCGCTCTTTTGTGCTCTAGTATATTCTGCTTGTCTATGGTGAGGCTAGCAGTATTGCTTTCGGAAGGTCAGGCTGAGTTATGTTGCGTTTGGCTATGTTACGTTTGGATATGTTAGGACAAGAACAGCTATTCGGTCATTTCCTACGCTCTTCATTGCGCTACTTTACTTTGACCGACTCTGGGGAGGCCAGTGATGGAGGTCTCGGCGCGTTAGGTGTAGTTAGGCTACGTTATGTTAGGTTATGTTAGTACGGGTTAGGTTTTGATAGCTTTGACTTACGTGATATACACAGTTTTCCGGTGGATTCCTGCGCTCCACTGTGCTCTATGATGTCCTGTTTGGTCCAGTGGTGGCCAGTAATTGAGGCCTCGGCACGTTAGTTTGAGGTTGATTGCGCATGGTTATGTTACGTTTGGTTAAGTTAGGATATGGAAGCTTTGACTTTTGTGCTATGCACCGCTATTTGGCAGATTTCTGCGCTTGACGTGGCTCTAATATGTTCTGCTTGGCTCTCGGAGGCCAGCAACAGTTGCCTCGGCACCTTATGTCCAGTTATGCTACGTTCGGTTAGGTTAAGCTATGACAGGCTCGGCTAGGATACCTTCTACTTTGTGCAGTACACAGCAATGCGGTGTATTACTGCGCTCTGCAGTGCTCTAGCCTAATGTGCTTGGATGTGGGGAGTCAAGCAATAGTGGTCTCGGCACGGTAGGT
>NW_016956730.1:0-731 GCF_001483705.2 Eufriesea mexicana
GTCAGGTCAGACAGGACAGGTTAGGTCAGGTAAGGCTGGATAAAGTCAGGACAGTTCAGATCAGGTTAGATCAGTCTGATCTGGTCAGGTCAGGTCACGTCAGGTCAGGTCTCCTCTGGAAAGGTCAGGTCAGTTCAGTTTAGGTCTGAAGATGGCAGGTGAGGTCAGGTCAGGTCAGGTCAGCACAGGTCAGATCAGGTCAGTCAGGACAGGTCAGGTCAGGTAAGGCCGGTTAAAGTCAGGACAGGTCAGGTCAGGTCAGGTCAGGTCAGCTCAGGTCAGATCAGTCAGGTCAGGTCACGTCAGGTCAGGTCAGGTCAGATCAGGTCAGGTCAGGTCAGGTCATGTCAGGTCACGTCAGGGTAGGCCAGGTCAGGCCAGGACAGGTCAGGTCAGGTCAGGTCATACCGGTCAGGTCAGGTCAGGTCAGGTCAGGTCATGTCATGTCATGTCTGGTCAGGTTACGTCAGGAGAGGTCAGGTAAGGCCAGGCAAGGCCAGGCCAGGTCATATATGGTCAGGTAAGGTTAGGTCAGATCATCCAAGTTAGGTCATGTCAGGTCAGGCGAAGTAAGGTCAGTTCAGGTCAGGTCAGGTTTGGTGAGGTCAGTTCAGGTCAGGTTATGTCAGGTCATGTCAGGTCATGTCAGTTCCGGTAAGGGCAGGCCAGGCCAGATCATGTCAGGTCACCTCAGGTGAGGTCAGGCCAGGCAAGGTCGGGGATGGTCAGGT
>NW_016956731.1:0-647 GCF_001483705.2 Eufriesea mexicana
TGGTAAGGGTAGACCATGTCAGGTTAGGTCAGGTCTGGTCAGGTCAGGCCAGGTCAGGTCAGGTCAGGTCATGTCAGACCAGTCAGGTCATGTCGGGTCAGGTCAGCTCAGGTCATGTCAGTCAGGTCAGGTCAGGTCATGTCAGACCAGTCAGGTCATGTCGGGTCAGGTCAGCTCAGGGCAGGCCAGTCAGGTCAGGTCAGCTCAGGGCAGGCCAGTCAGGTCAGGTCAGCTCAGGGCAGGCCAGTCAGGTCAGGTCAGCTCAGGGCAGGCCAGTCAGGTCAGGTCAGCTCAGGGCAGGCCAGTCAGGTCAGGTCAGCTCAGGGCAGGCCAGTCAGGTCAGGTCAGCTCAGGGCAGGCCAGTCAGGTCAGGTCAGCTCAGGGCAGGCCAGTCAGGTCAGGTCAGCTCAGGGCAGGCCAGTCAGGTCAGGTCAGGTCATGTCAGGTCAGGACAGTGAGACGATGTCAGTTCAGGTCAGTTCAGTTCAGGCCAGGTCAGGCAAGGTCAGGTCCTGTCAGTTCAGGTCAAATCCGGTCAGGACAGGTCAGGTCAAGTCAGTCAGGTCAGGTCAGGTCAGTCAGGACAGGTCAGGTCTGGTAAGGCCGGTTAAAGTCAGGACAGGTCAGGTCAGGTCAGGTCAGGTCAG
>NW_016956731.1:751-1095 GCF_001483705.2 Eufriesea mexicana
AGGCTGGTTAAAGTCAGGACAGTTCAGGTCAGGTCAGGTAATGTCAGGTCAGGTAAGGTCAGTTCTGGTCAGTTCAGGTCAGGCCAGGTCAGGCCATGTCAGGTCTGGTCAGGGCTGGTCAGGTCAGTTCACTTCAGATCAGATCATGTCATGTCAGGTCACATCAGGTCAGGTCGGGTCAGGTCAGGCCAGATCATACATTGTCTGGTCAGGCCAGGTCTGGTCAGTCAGGTAAGGTCAGCCCAGGTCTGGTCAGCTCAGGTCATGTCAGGTCAGGTGAGTGAGACGATGTCAGTTCAGATCAGTTCAGTTCAGGCCAGGTCAGGCAAGGTCAGGTCAAGTTT
>NW_016956732.1:0-233 GCF_001483705.2 Eufriesea mexicana
GACTAAACCTCTATTGCTTACCTCCACGTACCAAGCAGAAGACATTAGGGCTCAGTGGAGCGCCGAAAATCACTAAATCGACGAGTATAGCACAAAAGTGTAAACTGTCCTAACCGAACATACCCTAACCTAACCAAACCGAGCGATACCTAATCCAACGGCTCGTGCGAGGGCAGTCATTGATGGCCTCTCCAGAGTCGCGTAGAGTATAGTGGAGCAACGAGGAGCGCAGA
>NW_016956733.1:0-1197 GCF_001483705.2 Eufriesea mexicana
AAATGTGAAAGCTGCCCAAACCTAACCCAAATCAGCAGAACATGACCAAACATAGCCTGACCAAACCTAACGTGCCGAAAACGCCCCTGGCGCCCTGCCCGGAGCCACGCAGGACCCATTAGAGCAAAGTAGAGCTCAGAAGTCTACCGAACAGCAGTGTACATCAAAAATGTTAAAGCTATCCTGAGTAATTTAGCCTGACCCAACCTACCCGAACGTAACATGGCAAAAGTTAACGTGCAGAGGCCACTGTTGCTGGCACTCCCAGTATCAAGCAGGACATACTACAGCACTGTAGAGCGCAGAAATCCAACACAATAACTGTGTACTGCAGAAAAGTTAAAGCTATCCTTTTAAAACTAAGCCTGACCCAACCTAACCGAGCATGACCCGACACAACGTAACGTGCAGAGACCACCATTCCTGGCCTTCACAAAGACAAGCTGAAAGCATTATAGCAATGTATGGCGCAGAAGTCTGCCTAATAGAAGTCTATAGCACTAAAATCGAAGCTATCCTGTCCTTACCTAACCAAGCGTAACAATGAAAACGTAAAATATCTAAACCAAACGTGTCGCGACCTCTACGTCTGGCCTCCGCACAGCAAAGCAGAGCGCATTAGTAGAGAGTGTAATGCAGAAATCCATAGAATTGCAGTGTGTACCAGAATAGTCAAGGCTACCCAAACCTAACCCAAACTAACAGGACATAACCAAACAAAGCCTGACCAAACCTTCCGTGCCGAAAACGCTATTGGCGCCCTCCCCAGAG
Source organism: Eufriesea mexicana (assembly GCF_001483705.2). Lineage (NCBI taxonomy): Eukaryota > Metazoa > Arthropoda > Insecta > Hymenoptera > Apidae > Eufriesea > Eufriesea mexicana. The sequence goes on from NW_016956733.1 coordinate 772, forward strand.
CCAAGCACGACATACTACAGCACAGCAGAACGCAGAAATCAAACGAATAGCAATGTGCAGCACAAAAGTTGAATCTATTCTTACCAAACGTAGCCAAACCCAACCTAACGGGACGTAGCCTGACTCACGGTAACGTGCCGGGACCACCGTTGCTGGCCTTGCCAGAGCCAAGCTGAAAATATTAGAGCACAGTAGGGCGCAGAGATCCACCTAATAGCAGAACACAGCACTAAAGGCAAAGCTATTCCCTCCTAACCCAACCAATAGTAACATAACCAAACGTATCCTGGCTCAACCTAACGTGCCGCGACAAATACTGCTGGCCTGCCCAGAGCCAAGCAGAATAAATTAGTGGAGCCTAGGACGCAGAAATCCATAGAATCGAAGTGTATATCAGAAAAGTCGAAGCTACCCATGTCTAACCCA
>NW_016956734.1:0-265 GCF_001483705.2 Eufriesea mexicana
ATGGCTATAGCACGCCAATGGAATCTTTCCTAATTATTTATGCAAGAGAGTTGGCTCACGACTCTATAAGTCGAAAATCTCAATAAAGGTGATTTTCCCAGCCTGAATATATAGCACCGCAATGGCCATAGCACGCAAACAGAATCTTTCCTCCTTACTTATGAATGGAAGTTAGCTCATCACGTTAGTCGAAAATGTCAGCAAAACTGAATTTTCCAGCGAGATCCTTTAGCAATGCAATGGCTATAGCACGCCAATGGAATCT
>NW_016956735.1:0-345 GCF_001483705.2 Eufriesea mexicana
GATGCCAGCAATAGTGGTCGCGGCACGTTTGGTTGGGTTATGTTACGTTTGGTTACGTGGCTACTCGTCTCGCTAGGGTAGGAAGGCTTTCTGACTATTCTGCTGTACGCTGCTATTCGATAGCTTTCTGCGTTCTACTGTGCTCTAATATGTTCTGTTTGCATCTGGGATGTCCTTAAATAGTGGAAGCTTTCTGCGTTCTTCTGTGCTCTAATATGTTCTGTTTGCATCTGGGATGTCCTTAAATAGTGGTGTCGGCACGTTATGTTGAGCTAGGCTACGCTTGGTTAGGTTATGTCAATTTGGGTTAGGTTTGGGTAACTTTGACCTTCGTGGTGTACACTC
>NW_016956736.1:0-381 GCF_001483705.2 Eufriesea mexicana
GCGTAGGGTGTCGCGACCACCATTTCTGGCCTCCACAAAGCGAAGCAGAATATACTACAGCATGGTATAGCGCAGGAACCTGACGCTAACCTGACTGAAACTAACCAAACCAAATGTAGCATAACTCATCATAACTTGCCGCGAACACTGCTTCCGGCCTGCCCCGAGCCAAGCAGAATAATGTAGAACACAGTAGATCACAGAAATATACCGAATAGCAGAGTATTGCACGAGAGCGGAAGCTATCCTAACGAAACTTAGCCCAAACTGTCCTATCGAAACGTAACCTAGCAAAACGTAACGTGCCACGACCACTATTGCTCGCATCCACAGAGTCGAGCAGAGTATGGTAGAGCTATTTAGAGCTCAGATGTACACCAG
>NW_016956737.1:0-576 GCF_001483705.2 Eufriesea mexicana
CCACAAGATGCCAAGAGCTCTATTGCTGCCTTCCCCGGAGCCAAGCTGAGCAAATCACATCACAGTGGAGCGCAGAGTTCCACCGAATAGCAGTGTATGGCACAAAAGTCAAATCTATCCTATCTCAACAAACCGAAAATTAACATAACCAAACGCAACCCACTTACACCTAACGGCACTAAAACATATCGCTGACGTCCCCGGTGCCATGCGGATAATATTAGGGCGGCGCACAGCGCAGAAATCCACCCAATAGCAGTGTATAGCGCAACAGTCAACGCTATCCTCTCCTAACATAGCCAATCGTAACATAGCCGAACGTAACATAGCTCGACCTAACGCGCTGCGACCACTATTACTGGCCTCCCCAGAGTCTAGCAGAGTACAGCAGAGCTAGGTAGAGCGTATACTAGAGCAGAGTGAAGCGCAGGAAGCAACCATATAGCAGCGAATAGAGTCTAAGTACCACAATCTTACGTGACCAACTCCAACCCAACCAAACGTAGGCCAACTAAACATAACGAAACAAGTGTACTTTTACCGGCCTCCCAATCGCCAAGCAGATCGTATTAAATC
>NW_016956738.1:0-757 GCF_001483705.2 Eufriesea mexicana
TAGCTCACCACGATATTAGTCGAAAATGTGAATAAAATTCGATCTGCCAGGCACATTCCATTTCATTGCAATGGTTATAGCTTGCCAATATAATCTTTCCTCCTTATTTATGGAAGAAAGTTAGCTCACCACGATATTAGTCGAAAATGACAATAAAATTGAATTTTCCAACAACATTCTATATCATTGCAATGTTTATACCAAGCCAAAAGAATCTTCCCTCAATATTTATGCAAGAAAGGTAGCGCACCACTATATTATGCGAAAATGTCAATAAAATTGAATTTCTGGCCAGATTCTATAGCATTGCAATGGTTATAGCTTGCCAATATAATCCTTCCTCCTTGTTTATGCAAGAAAGATAGCTCACCACGATATTAGTCGAAAATGTCAATAAAAATGAACTCTGCAGCCAGATTCCAGAGCATTGCAGTGCCTATAGCACGCCAAGAGAATCTTTCCTCCTTATTCATGCAAGATAGTTAGCTGTCCACGATATTATTCACAAATGTCAATAAAATTGAGTTCTCCAACCAGATTCTGCTGCATTGCAATGGCTATAGCTCTCCAGAAGGATCTTTCCCCCTTACTTAGGGAAGGAAGTTAGCTCCCCGCGATATTAATAGAAAATGACAATAAAATTGAATTTTCCGGCCAGATTCTACAGCAATGCAATGGCTACGGCACGCCAAAAGGATCTTTCTTCCATGTTTATGCAAGAAAGTTAGCTCACCCCGATATAAGACGAATATGTCAA
>NW_016956739.1:0-654 GCF_001483705.2 Eufriesea mexicana
ATTGGATTGTAGGCGTTGGGCGATCTATTCACCAAGCTATAACAGGTTATAGACTTTGAATACAACTATTCTCTGGCAAATAGATGGCTGTACTTGCGAGTGGTTGCAGACGTTTGGCGACCTATTAACCAAGCTATAACAGATTATAGATTCCGATTAAACCTATTCTCTGGCATGTAGGTGGCTGTACTTGCCATTGGATTGAAGGCATTAAGCGACCTATTCACAGTGTTATAACAGGTTTCAGGTTTCGAATAGACCTATTCTCTGGCAAGTAGATGGCTGTACTTGCCATTGGATTGAAGGCATTAAGCGACCTATTCACAGTGTTATAACAGGTTTCAGGTTTCGAATAGACCTATTCTCTGGCAAGTAGATGGCTGTACTTGCCATTGGATTGAAGGCATTAAGCGACCTATTCACAGTGTTATAACAGGTTTCAGGTTTCGAATAGACCTATTCTCTGGCAAGTAGATAGCGTGCCATTGGATTGAAGGCGCAAGGCCATCTATTCTCCACGCTATAGCAGGTTATAGATTTTGAATAGACCTATTCTCTGGCATGTAGATGACTGTACTTGCCATTGGTTGAAGGCATTAGGCGACCTATTCACCAAGCTATAACAGATTATATATTTTGAATAGGCCTATTCTC
>NW_016956740.1:0-576 GCF_001483705.2 Eufriesea mexicana
CAACCTGACCTAACCTAACCAAACTAAACGTAGTCTAACTAAACGTAACATGCCGCGACCGCTGTGGGTGGCGTTCGTCGAGCCAAACAGAGCATATTAGAGCCCATTAAAGCGCAGGCAACCACGGAATAGCAGTGTAGGGCACAAGAGTTGAAGCAGCCCATCCATACCTAGCCAAACGTAACACACAAAAGCGGAGCCTAACCCAACCTAACACAACGGGACCGCTATTGCTGGCCTCCACAGTGTCAAACAGAATTTACCAGAGCACAGTATAGCACAGAAATCCACCGCCTTGCGGTGAATAGCACAAAAGCCGAAGTTAACCTTGCATAACATGACCTAACCTAACTTAACCGAACGTTCAATAAATCAACATAATTTGCAGCGGCAGCTCCTCCTAGCCACACCATGGACAAGGAGAATGTTTTAGAGCGCAGTAGATAACAGAAATGCACCGAATGACCATGTATAGCACGAAAGTCAAAGAGCACGAAAGTCAAAGCCAACCTAACCAAACTTAAGCAAACCTAGCATAACGGGACGTAACCTAACTCAAACTAACGTGCGGCGACC
>NW_016956741.1:0-614 GCF_001483705.2 Eufriesea mexicana
CTTATGCCAGGAAGCTAGCTCACCACGATATTAGTCGAAAATGTCAATGAAATTGAACTTTCCTGCCAGATTCTGCAGAATTGCAATGGCTATAGCACTCCGAAAGTAACTTTCCTCCTTATTTTTGCAAGAAAGATAGCTCACCACAATATTAGTGGAAGATGTAAATAAAATTGAATTCTCCAGCCAGATTCTACGGCACATGAGAGGCTACAGTACGCCAATAGAATCTTTCCTCCTTATTTATGCAAGAAAGTCAGCCCACCACGATATTAGTCGAAAGTATCAATAAAACTGAACTTTCCAGCCAGACTTTATACCATTGCAAAGGCTATAGCACGCCAATAGAATATTTCCTCCTTATTTACGCAAGAAAGGAAGCCCACCACGATATTAGTTGAAAATGTCAGTAAAATCGAATTTTCCAGCCAGATTCTATAGCTTTGCGAAGGCTATAGCAAGCCAATAGGATCATTCATCCTTATTTATGCAAGAAAGTTAGTTCGCCACGATATTAAACGAAAATGTCAAAAAAATTGAATTTCCCAACCACATTCTATAGCATTGCAATGTCTATAGCGCGCCAATAGAGCCTAAACTCCTTATTTATGCAA
>NW_016956742.1:0-1986 GCF_001483705.2 Eufriesea mexicana
TGTTTGGGATAGGCTTGGGTAGCTTAATCTTTTCTGATATGCTTAGCGATTCTATGGACTTCTGCGTTCTAATATCCACTAATACGTTCTGCTTGGCTCTGTGGATGCTAGCAATCGCTGCGCGTTTGGTTGAGTTAAGTTACGTTTGGTTACGTCAGCTTAGGCTATGTTTGGTCGCTTTGACTTTCGTGCTACAGACTGTTACTAGGAGGAATCCTGCCGTCTACTATACTACACTGAAATGTGCTTGGCCCTCTGGAGGCCAGCAATAGTGGTCGCGGCACGTTATGCTGAGATTGCTATGTAAGGTTGTGGTAAGATAGTTTGCTTTAGGTTCGCTTATCTTCGACTTTTCTGCTGTAAACTGCAATTCTGTTGATCTTTAGCTCTCCTCTCCTGTAATATGAACGGCCGGTCTCTGTGGAGGCCAGCTATAGTGGTTGGGGCACATTAGGTACAGCTTGGTTACGCTTGGTAATGTTACTATTATCTAGGTAAGGAAAGGATAGATGTAACTTGAGCGCCATACACAATGGCGAATACCCACCATACTATTCGGCGAATTCCTGCTCTCCACTGTGCTCTACTATGCTCCGCTTGGCTCTGGGGTGGACAGCGATAGTGGCCTCGGCGCGTTAGGTTAAGTTATGTTGCGTTTGGTTATATTACGTTTGGATGGGTCAGGAAAGGATAGTTTCGATTTTTGTGCTATACACTGCAATTCGGACGATATCTGCGCTCTAATGCTCCCTAATGTGCTATGCTTGGCTTTGGGGGACTGCAATAACGGTTTAGGCAAGCTACTTTGTGATTGGTTACGTATCGTTAGGACACGATTCGTTAAGTTAGGAAAGGGCAGCTTTAACTTTTGCGCTGTGCACTGCTATTCGGTGGACGTGTGCCCTCTACTGTGCCCTAATATATTTTTCTTGCTCCGGGGCTACCAGCATTAATGTTCGCGCTACGCTTGGTTGATTTGGGTTCCGTGAGCCTCGTTTAGGTTAAAATAAGTCTGGTCAAGATGGCTTTGAATACTGTGCTATACATTGCTATTTTGTGCAATCCTGCGCTTTGCAGAGGTATACCATATTCTTCTTGGCTATGCGGAGGGCAGCTGTAGTGGTCCTGGCACGTTAGTCTGTGTTATGTTGCGTACAGTTATGCCACGTTTGGTTAGGTTAGGAGAGAATAGCTTTGGCTTTTGTACTATAAACTGCTATTCTGAGCATTTCTGTGCTCTACATTGCTACACTATGCTCTTCTCGCCTCTGTGGAGACCAGCAATGGCGGTCGTGGCTCGATAGGTTGAGTTGGGTTACGTCCACTTAAGTAGGGTTTGGTTATGTTTGGTTGGGATGGCTCTGACTTTCGTGCTGTACGCACCTATTCGGTGGATTTCTGCGCTCTACTCTGCTCTAGTATGTCCTGCCTGGCTCTGTTGATGCAATACGTGTCTCTACTAGTTAGGTTTACTTGTTCTACGTTTATTTCGGTTGGGCATGGCCTGGTTAGGAAAGGATGTCTTTCACGCTTGCGGTATACATTGCCATCTGGTGGCTTTCTGCGCTCTACTGTGCTCTAGTATACTCTGCCAGAATCTGGTGAAGCCAGCAATAGTGGTCGTGGCACGATAGGCTTTGTTAGGCTACGTTGGTAATGCCACAATTGGTTACGCATGGAGAGGTTAGCTTTGGCTTTTGTGCTATGCCACGCTATTCGGTGGATTTCTACGCTCTACATTGCCCTACTGTACTCTTTTCGACTCTGGCGATTGCAATAGTAGTTGTCTCGGCGCGTCAGTTTGGGTTGGGCTACGTTTAGCTATAATACGTAAGTTTGGGTTAAGTTTGAATAGCTTCTATTTTCGTGGCTATAAACAAATGTTCGGTGCATTTCTGCGCTCTGCTGTCCTCTAGTACGTTCTGCTCGGCCCTGGGGTATCCAGAAATGGTTGCCCCAGCAAGTTAGGCGGAGTTAGATTGCGTT
>NW_016956743.1:0-708 GCF_001483705.2 Eufriesea mexicana
TGCCATTGGTTGAAGACGTTAGGCGACCGATTCACCAAGCTATAAAAAATTATAGATTTTGAAAACACGTATTCCCTTGCAAGTTGATGGCTGCACTTGCCATTGGATTGAAGGTGTTAGGCCAACTATTCACCAAGCTATAACAGGCTATAGACTTTGAATAGACCTATTTTCTGGCAAGTAAATAGCTGTACTTGCCAATCGATTGGATGCGATAGGCGATCTATTCACCAAGCTATAACAGATTATAGATTTTGTATAGACATATTCCCAGGCAAGTAGGTGGCAGTACTTGAGATTGGATTGAAGGCGTTAGGCGATCTATTCACCAAGCTACAACAGATTATAGATTTTGAATAAACTTATTCCCTGGCAAGTAAATGGCTCTACTTGCCATTGGATTGCAGGCGACAGGCGATCTAATCACCAAGCTACGGCAGCTTATAGGTTTTGAATAGACCTATTCTCTGGTAAGTAGATGGCTGTACTTGCCATTGCATTAAAGGCGTTAGGCGACCTATTCACCATGCTATAAGACGTTATAGATTTTGAATAGACATATTTTCAGCCTAGTAGAAGTCTATACTTGCCATTGGATTGATGGCGTTGTGCGACCTATTCAACAAGCTATAAAAGATAATATATTTTGAATAGACCTATTCTCTGGCAAGCAGGTGGACATACTTGCCATTGGATTGAAGGCGTCAG
>NW_016956743.1:803-1044 GCF_001483705.2 Eufriesea mexicana
CCATGCTATAACTGATTATAGATTTTGAATAGACTTATTCCCTGGCAAGTACATGGCTGTACCTGCCATTGGATTGCAGGCGATAGGCGATCTAATCACCAAGCTATGGCAGCTTATAGGTTTTGAATTTACTCATCCTCTGGCGAGTAGATGGCCGTACTTGCCATTGGTTGAAGACGTGAGGCGACCGATTCACCAAGCTATAACAAATTATAGATTTTGAATACACGTATTCTCTTGC
>NW_016956744.1:0-937 GCF_001483705.2 Eufriesea mexicana
CGTGCCACGGCCGCCATTTTCATCTTTCCAGAGTCGAGCAGAATATAGTACAGCAATGTAGAGCGCACAAATCCGCCGAGTAGCAGTGTACAGCACCGAATTCAACGAAATCCTAACCAAGCCTTCCTAACCTGCCCTAACGTGACGTAACATGACACAACCTAACGTGCAGAGACCACTTCTACTGGCCACCACAAAGCCAAGCAGAAGGTATTAGAACGTATACGAGCACAGACATACGAGGATAGCAGTTTATAGCACAGACGCTTAACTATTCTATCCTAACCTCACCGAACGTAGCACAACCAATTGAGGCATAGGTCAACCTGGCGTGCCGGGACGACCATTGCTGGCCTCCCCAGAGCCAAGCAGAGTATATTAGAATACAGCAGAGCGCAGACCACCGCATTGCATCGTATATCACAAAAGTGAGAGATATCCTGACATAACCTGACCCTTGCTAACCAATCCAAACGAAGAGTAACTCAATACAACGTGACGAGACCATTATTGATCGCCCCCTCAGAGCCAGGCAGAGCACATTGGAGAACATTAGAGACGAGAAATCCTCCGAGAAGCTGCGAATAGCACAGAAGTCAAAGTAGCCTCTCCTAACCTAGCCGAACGCAAGATATCCAAAATTAATCTAACCCAACCTAACCTGACGAGGCCTTCATTGCTGACCACCACTGAGGCAAGCACAGTATACTAGACCACAGAAGTGCGCAGAAATCAACCCCACTGCAATGAATAGCTCAAGGAGCGAAGATATCCTAACATAACCTGACCAAACCTAACCAAGCCAAGCCAAGCGTAACATAACAGAGGTTGCCGCGGCCACTGCTGCTGTCATCCCCGGAACGAAGCAGAACGCGGTAGAGCATTGTAGATCACAGAAACCAACGGAGAAGCCGTGTAAAGCACAATATTCCGCGCA
>NW_016956745.1:0-561 GCF_001483705.2 Eufriesea mexicana
ACATACATACATCCCCTCATCCACACATACATACATCCATTCATACATCCATACAACCATACAGCCTGCCATCCGTATGTCCGTCCAACCATACATCCATACATTCATACGTCCATACAACAACCCATTCATCCATACATCCATACATCCATACATACATCAATACATACATCCATACATACACAAATACATTCGTCCATACATACATCCATACATCCATCCATACATGCATACATACACACGCCCTTCCATCCATCCATGCATCCGTTCTTCCACCCATCCATTCACCCGCTCTTCAGTTCATCCACCCAACCATTCATCCACCCGCAAATCCAAACAGACATACATCTATCGTTCCATACATCCATCCATCCCTACATCATCCCATCCTTAAATCCATCGATCAATACAACCATCCATAGATACGTCCATCCATCAATCCAACCCATCTATACATCCACACATACATCAAAACATACATCCATACATACAATCATTCATTCATTCAACCATACATCCATACACTCATACTTAGATACATCCATACATACATCCACACAA
>NW_016956746.1:0-332 GCF_001483705.2 Eufriesea mexicana
ATAGCCATTGGAATGCTATAGAATCTTGCTAGAAAATTCAATTCTATTGATATTTTCGAATAACACCGTGGTGAGCTATCTTCCTTGCATAAGTAAGGAGGATAGATGCTTTTTGAGTGCTATAGCCACTGCAATGATATAGATTGTGGCTGGAAAATACAATTTTATTGACATTCTCGACTAATATCGTGGTGAGATAACTTCCTTGCGTAAATAAGTAGGAAAGATGCTTTTTGAGTGCTATAGCCATTGCAATGATGTAGAATGTGGCTGGAAAATACAATTTTGTTGACATTTTCGACTTGTATCGTGGTGAGCTAACTTCCTTGCGT
>NW_016956747.1:0-455 GCF_001483705.2 Eufriesea mexicana
TTTCTAGTCAAATGCTATTGAATTGCGATGGCAATGGCAAGCCACTAGAATTTTTTCCATATGCTTATGTAAAAAAACTTATCTTAACACGATACTGTTTGGAAAAGTCAATATAATTGCACATTCCATTCAAGGTACGAAGACCTGCAATGGCTATAGCAAACCGGCAGAATTTTTCCTGCATATTTATGTAAAGAAGCCAGCTCATCACGATAGTTGATGAAAATGTTAATGTAATTGCACTTTATAGTCGAATTCTATTCAATTGCTATGACTGTAGCAAACCAATAGAATTTTTCCTTTTCTTTAAAAAAAAGTTCCCTCACAACGGTATTAGACGAAAACTTCAATGTAATTGAACATTCTATTCAAATTCTACGGAATTACGATGGCTATAGCATGCCGATATAAATTTTTCCCCATATTTATGTAAAAAACCTAGCTCAACACGATAC
>NW_016956748.1:0-541 GCF_001483705.2 Eufriesea mexicana
AGTATAACTCAAAAGTCATCCTAACCAAACGTAGCATAACCTAACCCAACCGCACGAAACCTACCTCAAGTTATCATGCCACGACCGCTATTGCAGGTCCAACGAGGGTAGTGTAGAGTATAATAGACCAATGACGAGGGCAGAAATCCACAGAATGGCACTGTACAACACAAGTGTCTAGTTCATCCTATCCTAATTTAACCAAACGTAACATGCCTAAGTGAACAAAATAAAACCTAACGTGTTTACACCACCATTGCTGCCCTCCAGGAGCCAAGCAGTACATATTAGAGGAGAGTAGAGAGCAGATATCCATAGAATCGCATTGCATAGCACAATAGTCAGAGCTACCGTATCCTAACATAACGAAACGTAACATAACTGAACGTAGTTTACTTAACGCAACGTAACGTTCCGAGACCACCATTGCAAGCCTCCCAGAGCCAAGTAGAATGTACTAGACCAAAGCAGAGAGCAGTAATCCACCGCATGGCAGTGTATAGCAAAAAGGCGATGATATTATAACCCAACCTGCCCTAAC
>NW_016956749.1:0-519 GCF_001483705.2 Eufriesea mexicana
CTATGTTATTGACATTTTCGACTAATACCGTGATGAGATAATTTTCTTGCATACATAAGGAGGAAAGATTCTATTGGCATGCTATAGCCATTGCATAGCTACAGAATCTGACCGGAAAATTCAATTTTATTGACATTTTCGACTAATACCGTGGTGAGATAATTTTTTGCATAAATAAGGAGGATCAGTCCTGTTGGCATGCTGTGGCAACTGCAATGCTGTTGAGTTTGCCTGGAAAATTCAATTCTGATGATATTTTCGACTAACAGCGTGGTGAGCATGTTTTGTTGCATAAATAAGGAGGAAAGATTCTATTGGTATGCTATAGCCATTGCAGTGTAATAGAATCTGACTGGAAATTCAATATTATAAACATTTTCGACTGATATCAACCGACTGATATCGTTACGAGCTAGTTTTGTTGCGTAATTAAGAAGGAAAGATTCTACTCGCATCCTATAGCCATTGCAATCCTATAGAATCTGACTGGAAAATTCAATTTTATTGACATTTTCGACT
>NW_016956750.1:0-572 GCF_001483705.2 Eufriesea mexicana
CCTCCTTACATATGCAAGAAAGTTAGGCCATCACGATATTAGTCGAAAATGTCGATAAAATTGAATTTTCCAGACAGAGTCTATAGCATCGCAAAGACTATAGCACGCCAATAGGATATTTCTTCCTTATTTATGCAAGAAAGTTAGCTCACCACGATATTAGTCGAAAATGTCAATAAAATCGAATTTTGCACGCAAATTATATAGAATTGCAATGGCTATACCATGCCTATAGTATCTTTCCTCACCTTCTATATGCAAGAAAGATAGGTCACCACGATAGTAGTCGAAAATATCAATTAAATTGAATTTTCCAGACAGATTCCAAAGCATCGAAATGACAATAGCACGCCAATAGAATCTTTCCTCCATATATATGGAAGAAAGTTAGGTCACCACGATATTAGCAGAAAATGTCAACAGAATTTAATTTTCCAGCCAGGTTCTATAGCATTACAATGGATTTAGTACGCCAGTAGAATCTTTCCCCCTTATGTATGCAATAAAGTTAGGTCGCCACGATATTATTCGAAAAGGTCAATAAAATTGAATTTTCCATCCAGATTCTATAG
>NW_016956751.1:0-1146 GCF_001483705.2 Eufriesea mexicana
CAGTAGAGCCCAGAAGTTCACCGAATAGCTGCGTTCAGCACAAAAGTTGAAGCTACACTAACCGCACTTTGCCTAACCCAACCTAACCGGGCGTAACCTGACTCAACATAACGTGCAGGGGCCACTATTACTAGCCTCCACACAACCAAGCTGAGAACGTTAGGGCACTTCAGGGCGCAGAAATCTACCTAATAGCAAACTATAGCATAAAAGTCAAAGCAATCTTCTCCTAACTTAACCAACGGTAACACAACCAAGCGTAACTTAACACAACTTAACGCGCCGAGACCGCTATTGCTGGCATCCCCGGAGTCAAGCAGGTCGTACTATAGCACAGCAGTTCGCAAATATTAACCGAACAGCAGTGCATAGCATAAAAGTCAAAACTATACTATACCCTTGTGACCAAACGTCACTTAAGCGAACGTAGCATACCTCAAACCACCGTGCAGAGGCCACTGATGCCGGCCACCCCGCGGCGAAGCGGAATATTGTAGCGCACAGTAGAGCGCAGATATGCGCCGAATAACAGTGTACAGCACGAAAGTCAAAGCTACTCTTACAGACCTTGGCCTAACCTAACCTAACCAAACGAAACCTAGCCCAACCTAACGCGTCGAGACCACCAATGTTGGCTTCCACAGAGACAAGCAGAAAATATTAGAACTCAGTAGAGCGCAGGAATCCAACGGATGGGAGTGTACAGCACGAAAGTCAAAAGAATCCAAACCATACCTGATCAAACCTATACTAACCAAACGTATCCCGCGCAACGTAAAGTGCCGAGGCCGCTATAGCAGGCTTCCCGAGAGCCATGTAGAGCGTACTAGAGTACAGTGGAGCGCAGAAATCTACGGAGTAGCAGTGTACAGCACAAAAGTCAAAGCTATCCCATCCTAACATATCCAAACTTAAAGTAAGCCAACGTAACATAAACCAACCCAGCGTCCCGATGACACCGTTGCTAAAAATACTATAGTAGAGTAGAGGGCGGATGTCCACCACATAGCATTGTATAGCACAAAAGTCCAAGCAATCAATTCCAAACCTAACGAATCCTGACATATCCGAACGTAACATAAACTAGCACAACGTGTCGCGACCACCATTGATGGCCTACCCAGAGTCTTGCGAAACATAGCACAG
>NW_016956752.1:0-578 GCF_001483705.2 Eufriesea mexicana
ATCCGCATATCCATCGAACCATACATCCATAAGTTCATACACCTAAACATCCATAAATCCATCTATCTATACATCCATCCAACCGTACATACACCCTTAAGTACATTCATCCATCCATACATCCACCCATCCGTGCATCCATCGATGCATACATCCATACATCTATCCATCCATCCATCCATCCATACATCCATACATACATCAATACATACATCCATACATACACAAATACATTCGTCCATACGTACATCCATTCACACATCCATACATCCATACATACGGCCATAGTTATATCAATACATACATCCGTACATACATACATACATCCATCCATCCATACATCCATCCATCCATACATCAGTACATATGTCCATGCATACATCCATCCACAGATACGTCCACCCATCCATCCATTCCTGCATAAGTCCATCCATAAATACATCCATCCAAACATCCATTCATCCATCCGTACATACATCCATTCATCCATCCATTCATCCATCCATTCATCCATACATCCATAAATGCATTCGTCCATCCATTCATCCATACATATTTACATCCATACATCCAAACAT
>NW_016956753.1:0-377 GCF_001483705.2 Eufriesea mexicana
AGACGAACTCAACATGACGCACCGCGATCACTATTTCTGGCCTTCCAAGCGCCAGGCTGAAAGCACTAGAACGCTGTAGAGCCCTGAGATCCACCAAATATATGTCAGTAGCACAATAGACAGAGCTAACGTCACGTAACCTAGCCAAACATTACATTAGCAACCGCAATATAACACAAACTGACGTGCCGCGACCACGATTGCTCGCCTCCCAGAGCCAAGCGGAACATATTAGAGGACAGTAGATCTCGGAAATCCATAAACCCTCAGAATATATACTAAAAGCCTGAGCCACCCAAGCGTGACCCAAACCAACAGAGCCTAACCAAACATAGCATAGCCCAATATTACGTGCAGCGACTGCTATTTCTGGACAC
>NW_016956753.1:390-684 GCF_001483705.2 Eufriesea mexicana
GGTCAAACAGGATATAGTGGAGCATAGTAGAACGTAGAATTCCACCGAAAATCGGTGCACACCACGAAAGTCTGATCTACATAAGCCTAACCCGTAACAACTTAACGCAACCATACGAAGTCTAACTCAACCTTTCGGGGCATGACCAATATTATTGGACGCCACAGAGCTGAGCAGACGGTAGTAGAGCAATGTAGAGCGAAGAAGGCCGCCAAATATCAGTTTATAGAGCAAAATTCAATGCTACCCTAACCAAACCTAAGCCAACCTAACCTAACGAAATGTAACCTAACA
>NW_016956754.1:0-593 GCF_001483705.2 Eufriesea mexicana
TTCATCCGTACATCCACACATTCGTACACCCATACGTCCATTCATCCATACATCCATACTTGCGTACATCCATGCATTCTTACATCCATTCATTCATACATACGTACATCCATACATGCATAATGGAAATACGGCCATACATTCATACATCCAGGCAGACAAACGTCCATACATTAGTACATCCATCAATCCATCCATCCATCCATCCATACGTCCATCCATTCATACATCCATACATCCACACATCCATACATCCACACATCCATCCATCCATGCACACATCCTTCCATGCATTCATCCATCCACACAACCACCCATCCATACATCGATCGATCCATACATCTAACCATCCTTACATCCATCCACCCATCCATCCATCCATACATGCATCCATACAGACATCCATACATCCGTACATCCATACATTCGTACATCCATACATTCGTACATCCATATATACATACATCCATACATCCAGACATCCATACATTCTTACATCCGTACATTCGTACAGTACATACCTACATACCTATATGCATACACCCATACATCCATACATCCATACATACATCCATACATCCATGCATACATCC
>NW_016956755.1:0-1039 GCF_001483705.2 Eufriesea mexicana
GCTATAGCCATTGCAATTCTGTTGAATCAAGCTGGAAAATTCAGTTTTATTGGCAATTTCGACTGATATCGTGGTGAGCTCTCTTTCTTGCATAAGTAAGTAGGAAAGATTCTATTGGCGTGCTATAGCCTTAGCGATGCCGTAAAGTCAAGCTGGAAAATGAAATTTTATCGACATTTTCGAATAATATCGTGCGGAGTTAACTTTCTTGATTAAATAAGGAGGAAAGATTCGATTGGCGTGCTGTAGCCATTGCATTGCTATAGTCTCTGGCTGGAAAATTCAATTTTATTGACATTTTTAACTGGTATCGTGTTGAGCTTTCATTCTTACATAAATATGGAGGGGAGATTCTATTGGCGTGTTGTAGCCATTGTAATGCTATAAAATTTGGCTGGGAAATTCAATTTTATTGACATTTTCCACTGATATCGCGGTGAGGTAACTTCCTTGCTTAAATGAGGAGGGAAGATTCTATTACCTATTGGCGTTCTACGGCCATCGCAATGCTCTATCATCTGCCTGGAGAATACGATTTTATTGACATTGTTGACTAATATTCTGGTGATGTAACTATCGTGCACAAAAAAGTATGTAGGATTCTTTTGGCGTGCTGAAGCAATTGTGATGCAACAGAGTATGGCTGGAAAAATCAATTATTTTGACATTTTCGCCCAATGTCGTGGTGAGCTAACATTCTTGCATAAATAAGGAGGAAGGACTCTATTGTCGTGCTATAGACGCATCAATGCTATAGAATTTGTCTGGAGAATTCGATTTCATTGACAATTTCGACCAATATCGTGGTGAGCTGCCTTTTGTGCGTAGATAAGGAGGAGGGATCCGATTGACGTGTTGTTGCCATTGAAATGCAACAGAAACTGAGTGTAAAATTCAATTTTTGACCTATGTCGTCGTCAGCTAACATTCTTGCATGAATAAGGAGGAAAGATTCTATTGGCGTGCAATAGCCATAGCAATGCTATAGAATCTGGTTGAAAAATTCTATTTTATTGACATTTTCGAATAATATCGTGGT
>NW_016956756.1:0-496 GCF_001483705.2 Eufriesea mexicana
CAAGCTAACGTGCCGCGACTACTATTGCTTGCCTCCAGGGAGACGTGCAAAGCATGGTGGAGCACAGTAGAGCGCAGTAATCCACTGGATTGCAGTGTATAGCGCAAAAGCCGGAAATAACTAATCATAACCTAACCAAACGAAACATAAGCAGACGTAACTTAACACAACATGACGTGCAACGGCCGCTGCTGCTGGCCTCATAAGAGCTAAGCTGGTTATAGCAGAGGAATGTAGAATGCAGAAACCGTCCAAATATCAGTGTATATCGAAAACGCCGAAGCCATCCGAATAAAATGTAGCCAAGCATAACCAAACCAAACGTAACATAACTCAACCTTACATGCCGCGGTCGCTATTTCTGGCCCCCACTGAGAAAAGCTGGGCATATTAGGGCACAGTATGGCAGGAACCCGATCGGACGGCAGGGTAAATCGCTAAAGTCATAGCTAACCTGTCCTAACCTAACCAATCGTAACCTAACCACAAGTATCCC
>NW_016956757.1:0-702 GCF_001483705.2 Eufriesea mexicana
CAAGCGTAACACAGCATTTCGTACCTTATGTCAGCCAAACGCGCCGGGACTGACCTTACTTGAATCCACAGAGCGTTGCAGAATATACTACAGCGAAGTAGAGCGCGGAAGTCCA
Organism: Eufriesea mexicana; assembly: GCF_001483705.2. Taxonomy (NCBI): domain Eukaryota; kingdom Metazoa; phylum Arthropoda; class Insecta; order Hymenoptera; family Apidae; genus Eufriesea; species Eufriesea mexicana. Next base: position 116 of record NW_016956757.1, read on the forward strand.
CAGAAAACGGTCTACACCACGAAAGTGAAAGCAATTCTTACCTAAGCCAAACTAACGTAACCTCAGCAAACGTAGCCTGACTCAACATAACGTGCAATAACGTGCCAAGACCGCTATTGCTGACAACCCCAGAGCGAAGAGGAATATACTGGAGGACAGTGGAGCGCAGAAATCCGCCAAAATGCACTGTAAACCACAAAAATCGAAGATATGCTAACGTAACCACATAAGAAAGTAACCTACGCAAACGATGCATACCTGAACCTATCGTGCCGAGTTCAATACTGCTGGCCTCACCAGCGCAAAGCAGAGCACATTAGGGCACAGTGGAGGGCAGGAACCCAACGAATGGCAGTGTATAGTACGAAAGTAAGAGCGATCCTGACCAAACATAGCCGATCCGAACCTAACCAAACGTAACCTAACCCAACCTATCGTGCCACGACCGATACAGAAGGTCTCCCGAGTGTCAAGCAGGATATTGAAGAACAATGTACAGCGCAGAAACCCACCGAATATTAGTGCATAGCGCAAATGTTATAGCTATCCTTCCCTGACAAAACCAATAGTAACATAACCGAACGTAG
>NW_016956758.1:0-2739 GCF_001483705.2 Eufriesea mexicana
GAGCGGAGTACAGGGCAGAAATACACGATATAGCAGTGTACAACACAAACCTAAAGCTCCCAATACCAAACTTTGCCTATCCCATCATAACCGTACGTGACTTGTCGCAACATAACGTGCCGGGGCCACAACACCTGGCCTTCCCAGAGACATGCTGAGGGTATTAGAACTCTGCAGGGCGCAGAAATCCACCTAATAAGCTACCGCACTGAAGACAATGCTATCATATCCTAATCTATCAAATCGTAACATAAACAAACGTAACCCAACTCAACATAGCGTACCGCTACAGCTATCGCTTGCCTCCCCAGATCCAAGCAGAACACATTAGAGGAGAGTACAACGCAGAAATTGATAGAACCTCAGAGGGCATGAGAAAACTCAAAGCTACCCAAATCTAACCCAAACTAGCAGAACATAGCCAAACGTAGCTTAACATAACCTATCCTGACGAGACCGCTATTGCTGCCATCCGCAGAACCAGGCAGGACAAACAAGAGCAAAGTAGAGCGCTGAAATCTGCAGAATAGCAGTGTACAGCAAAAAATTGAAGCTATCCTGACAAAGCTTAGCCTAACCAAACTTAACGGAACGTAGCATGACCCATCGTAACGTGCTAAGGCCACTATTGTTGGCCTTGCCACGGACAACCTGAAATCATTAGGGCTCTGTAGGGCGCTGAAATCCGCATAAAAGCAGACTATGGCGCTAAAGTCGAAGCTATTATCTCCAACCTAGAGAATCGTAACATAACCAAACGGATCCTAATACCACTAAAGACCAAGCTATCTCTTGCTAGCATAACCAATCGTAACATAACCAAACGCAGCCTAACTCAACCTAACGTACCGCGACCACCATTTCCGCATCCACAAATCCAACCAGAGCAAATTAGCGGAGAGTTCAACGCAGAAATCCATAGAATCACAAGGTATGTCAGAAACCCAGAGCAACCCGATCATAACCCAACCAGCAGAACATAACCAAACGTAGCTTGACTCAACTTAACGTGCCGAGACCGATATTGTTGCCCTCCCCAGCGCCAAGCAGGACATACCAGAGCACAGTGGAGCACAGAAATCCACCGAAAAGCAGTGTACAGCACAAAAGTTAAAGCAATCCTTACCAAATGAAACCTAACCCAACCTAACCGTGCGTAGCCTGACTCATCATAACGTGCTTAGGCCACACTTGCTGGCATTGCCTGAGGCAAGCCGTAAATGTTAGAGAACTGTAAGGCGCCGAAATCCACCCAACAACTGCCTACAGCGCGAAAGACAAAGTTACACGCTCCTAACCTATCCAAAGTAACATGACGGAACTTACCCTAACCCAACTTAACGTGCCGCCACCACCGTTATTCGTCTCCCCAGTGTCAAGTAGAATATATTAGTGGAGAGTAGCAGGCAGAGATTCATCGAATCGCAGTGTATATCAGAAAGGACAAAGCAACCCAAGCCTAACCCTCACCAATAGAACATATCCAAACATTGCCTGCCCAAACCCATCGTGCTGAAGCCGCCATTGCTGCCCTCCCCAGCGCCAAGCAGGACATCCTAGAGCACAGTATAGCGCAGAGATCCAACGAATAGTAGTGTACAGCACAAAAGTTAGGATATCCTAACTAAACGTATCGTAGCCCAACTCACACTAACGTAGCCTGACTAAACATGACGTGCAGAGGCCACTACTGCTGGCTTCCGTAGCGCCAGGCTGATAATATTAGAGCATTGTAGGGCACAGAAACCCACGTAACAACAGACCATGGCACTAAAATCAAAGCTATACTCTCTTAACCTAACCATTCGTAACATAAGCGAGCGTAACCTAACTGAACCTAACGAGTCTCGACCACTATTGCTGTACACCACAGAGACAAGCTGAAGATGTTAGAGCACTGTGTGGCTCAGGAATCAGCCTAACAGCGGGCTACAGCACTAAAGTCAAAGCCATCCTCTCATAACGTAACCAATCGCAACGTAACCGAACGTATCCTACCTCAACCTCACCAGCCCCGAAAACTATTTCTGGCCTCCACAGAGAGAAGCAGAGCACATTTGAGCAGAGTTGAACGCAGAAATCCATAGAAACGCTGTGTATATCAGAAAAGTCAGAGCAACACGTACCTAACCCTAACCAACAGAATATAGCCAAACAGAGCCTCGCTCAACCTACCGTACCGAGACCGCTGTTGCCGCTATCCGCAGAGCCAAGTAGCACATACTAGAGTAGAGTAGTGCGCAGAAATCCACCGAACAGCAGTGTAGAGCACAAAAGCTGAAGCTATCCTTACCAAACGTTGCCAAACCCAACCTAATGCAGCGTAACCTCACTCATAATAACTTGCCGAGGCCACTCTCGCTGGCGTTGCCAGGGGCAAGCTGAAAACGTTATATCCCTGTAGGGCTCTAATCCTTTCAGCTTGTCTGCGTTAATGCCAGAAGTAATGGCCTCGGTACGTTACGTTGGGTCCGGTTACGCACGGTTTGGCTGGTTCTGGATAATTTTGGACAGGACACCTCTAGCTTTGTGCTGTACACTGCTATTCGGTGGATTTATGGGCTCTACTATCTCTACTGCGCTCTAGTGTGTCGTGATTGGCTCTGCGGAGGCCAGTGATAGTGGTCGTAGCACGTTAGTGTAAGTCAGTATACGTTCGGCTGAGTTACGATTGGGTAGGTTAGGGGAGTATAGCTATGACTCTAGTGCTATAGTCTGCCATTAGGTGGATTTCTGCGC
>NW_016956759.1:0-282 GCF_001483705.2 Eufriesea mexicana
AAGTTCACAAATTGTTTACGGAAATTGAGTAATTAATAATTCTTCACTGCCGGGGCCATTTTATCCTTTTCTATCCCCACCCTGTCCTTGTCTACCACGTGACCAGCACATCGACGACCTCCTTGCCTATTCTATATTCCTATCACTTTCTCGCTTTTTGAGCCCAAATCATAGATGGCGCTGATCGAAACTGCCAAATGAAAAACCTCGTGACCCGTAGGGCGGGAGAAACAAAACAATAAATGAACATAAATAAGCGTAACACATTTTTCTTCTTTTTCT
>NW_016956760.1:0-245 GCF_001483705.2 Eufriesea mexicana
GGATGAATGGTTTTATGGATGGATGGGTGTATGAATGGATTGAGGTATGGATGTATGGATCGAAGGATGTACGGAATATGTAGAGGTGTGGGTGCATGGATGTGTGGATGTATGGTTGATACGTATGTATGGATGTACGGATGTATGGTTGGACGGATGTACGGATGGCTGGACGTATTGGCGGATGTATGGGTGGATGGCGGGATATATGGACGGATGGATGTATTGATGTACAGATGTATGGA
>NW_016956761.1:0-1252 GCF_001483705.2 Eufriesea mexicana
ATTCTAGCTGTGTTTGGTTTGGTTAGGTTAGGTCAGTGTGCGTTAGGTTACGATGGCTTCGACATTTCAGCAACTCACCGCCATTATATGGGCCTCTGCGCTCTGCTCTCCTCTAATATGTTCTGCTTGGGGATTGGGAGGCCAACAATAATGGTCTAGTCGCGATAGGCTGCATTTCGTCGCGTTTGGTTTGGTAAAGTTTGTTTGTGTTAGGTTAGGATATCTTCGACTTTTGTGCTGTATACTGAAACGCCGCGGATGTGTGTGATCTAATGTGCTGTAGTACATTCTTCTTCGATCCGTGGAGGCCAGCAATAGCGTTGTAGGGCTGTTAGGTGGAGTCAGGTTACGTTTGGTTATGCCGTGTACGGCTACGTTGGGCGGGGACAGCCTTGACTTCTGCGCCCTACGCAGCTTTACGGTAGGCTTCTGCGCTCTACACTTCTGCGCTCTACTGTAGTCTTATACGCTCTGACTAGCTCCGGGAGCCAGCTTCAGTGGCCGCGGCGCGTTAGGCAGTTATATGATAGTTTCGGTTATGTTAGATTTGTTTGGGTTAGGATATGATGCCTTTGACTTGTCTGCTATAAACTGAGATTCTATGGATTTCTGCGCTCTACTCTCCTCTAATGCGATCTGCTTGACTCTGCGGAGGTCAGTAACAGTAGTCGCAACACGTTAGGTTCAGTTGGGTTACGTTTGGTAATGTTATCCTTGGTTAGGTTATGAGAGGATGGCTTTGACTTTAGCGCTATATTCCGCTATTAGGTGGATTTCTTTACCCTACAGTGCTTTAATATTTCCAGTTTGGCCCTGGGAAGGCCAGAAATAGTTGTCTCGCACGTTTTGATCGGTCATGTTGCGTTCGATTAGGTTGGGTTAGGCAATGCTTGGACAGGCTGTCTTTAACTTTTGCGCAGTACGCTGCTATGCGGTGGATTTCTGCGCCCTACTGCACACTAGTGTGTCCTGCTTGGCTCTACGGAGGCCAGTAATCGTGGTCGCGGCACTTTAACGTCTGCTAGGGTACGTTTGGACATGTTACGATTCCTTAGGTTATAAGAGAATAGATTGGACTTTAGCGCTGTAGCCTGCTGTTCGTTGGATTTCTGCGCTCTACTGTGCTCTAGTATGGTACGCCTGGCACTGGGGAGGCCAGAACGGAGGCCAGACATAGAGCTCCAGGCTAATTAGGTTCTGTTAGTCCGCGTTTGATTACGTTAAGATAGGACAGGTTACGTTATGAGTTATT
>NW_016956762.1:0-778 GCF_001483705.2 Eufriesea mexicana
TCATGTTCTGCGTGTCTCTGAGGAAGAAAGCAATAGTGGTCTCAGCACTTTATGTTGGGTTAGCCTACCTTCGGTTATATTAAATTTGGCAAAGTTAGGATAGTGTAGCTTGAACTATTGTGCTGTGCACTGTGATACTAAGGTCTTCTGCGCTCTACCCTCCTCTAATATGTTCTGCTTGGCTCTGATGCGGCCAGCAATACTGGTGGCGGCACGTTGTATTGAGTTTGGCTACGTTTGGTAAAGTTACAGTTTGTTATTAGCCTACCTTCGGTTATGTTAAATTTGGCAAAGTTAGGATAGTGTAGCTTGAACTATTGTGCTGTGCACTGTGATACTAAGGTCTTCTGCGCTCTACCCTCCTCTAATATGTTCTGCTTGGCTCTGATGCGGCCAGCAATACTGGTGGCGGCACGTTGTATTGGGTTTGGCTACGTTTGGTAAAGTTACAGTTTGTTAGGTTAGGATAGGATAGATATAACTTTTTTGTTATACACTGATATTCGGTTGACTTGTCCATTCCACTGTGATATAATGCGCCCTGGTTTGCTCTGGGATAGCCAGAAATTGTGGCACGTTAGGTTTAGTCAGGTTACGTTTGGCTAGGTTGTCCTGGAATGGGTTAGGTTCGAATATCTTTGACCCCTCTGCCATTCGCAGCCATAATATTGACTACTGCGCTCCATTGTCCGCCAATTAGTTCTGCGTGGCGATTGGCAGGCCAGCAATATTGGCCTCGGCACGTTAGGCTGTGCTATGTTAAGTTTGGTTAGGTTAG
>NW_016956763.1:0-566 GCF_001483705.2 Eufriesea mexicana
GAATAGTAATATAACTTATAGCATCATAGGACAGGTTGTCGCAATGGCTGTAGCACAGCGCTGATGGCTATATTCAGTACTGAGTTGTCAATACGGAATTTGTCGGGCGATAACGTTTCTCTCCGTGCTCATTCTAGAATTGCTGTATAATTTAAATAAGCATTGAACAGATTAATCCAACGTCTACATTGATGTGGTACTGCATGTACTAGTTACGGTATTGCCAAATGTAATTGTTGCTAGCCATAACTGTACTGTGCATTCATTATATTGGAACTGCTGTGGAATTTATATCATGAGTGGGCAAATTAATGCAACGGCAACACGACTGTCGTAATTGCTGTACTCAGTACATTTTCGTCGACGGCTAAATTCACGAGCGTCGGTGGGCCTGAGTCCTAGACTTGCTATAGAATTTACATCACTGAACATGTTAATCGAATGTGTACACTGCGCTGATGGTTGAAGTGCCAACTACCGGACTGCCAATTGTAAGTATCCAGAGCCGCATTTGACATATACGTTGATTATTCAAGCACTCGCGTGGAGTTCAAGTCCTCACAGAA
>NW_016956764.1:0-514 GCF_001483705.2 Eufriesea mexicana
CCATACATCCATGCATACATACATACGAACATCCAAAAAGCAAATACGGCCATACATTCATACATCCACACAACCATACACCTATAAACCCATACATACGAACATATATACATCCATACATTCATACATACGTACATCCGTCCATCCATACCTCAATCCAACCATACATCCATCCATCCACACAAACATTCATCCATACATACATCCATCCATACATCCTGCTTTCCATACATCTATCCATCTATACATCCATCCATCCATACATTCAAACATCCACACATCCATAAATCCGTCCATCCATACATCCATACATCTACGCATCCTTACGTCCATCCACCAATCCATTCAACCATACATACATACAAACATACATCAATACATCCATACATCCATCCATACATCCATACACCCGTACATCCATGAATTCGTACATCCATACGTCCATACATCCATACATCCATACATCCATTCATGCATACATTCATACATAAATACATCCATACATCCATGCATA
>NW_016956765.1:0-2550 GCF_001483705.2 Eufriesea mexicana
GTATTGCTGGCCTCCAAAGAGCGAAGCGGAGCATATTAGAGGAGAGTAGAGCGAGGAGGCACATCGAATGGCAGTGTACAACACGAAAGTCAAACATATCCTAACCGACCTCAAACAAACCAAACCAAACCAAACGTGCCATAACTCAACCTAACGTGCCGCGACCACCATTTCTGGCACCTCCTGAGACAAGCGGAGTGTGGTAGCGCACAGTGGATCGCGGAAGTCAATAGAATTGCAGTGTGCAGCTCAGAAGTCAAAGCTATCCCAGCCTAACCCAAAGAAACCTGACTTAACCGAACGTAACTTAACTCACCGTGACGTGCCGCGCCCACAATTGTTGGTAACCCCACAGACGTGCGGAACATATTAGACGGGAGCAGGGCGTAGAAACGCGTAGCATCTCAGCGTACAGAAGAGGTGTCAAACATATCCATACGTAACACACAACAACGTAACCATGCTAACGTACACAAGCTCACCGTAACGTGCCTCGACCACTATTCTTATACTTCCCGTTGCCAGGCCGATCACATTAGAGGAGAGCAGAGCGCAGAAGTACATTAAATGGCAGTGTATAGCACAAAAGAACAATATACACTAACCAAACCTATACAAACATAACCCAGCCAAAAGTAACCAAACGCAACGTAACGCTCCGCGGCCACTTTTCCTGGCCTCCACAGAGCAAAGCAGAGAATATTTGATCACAGTAGAGCGCAGGAGCTCATGGAATAGCAGTGTATAGAACAAAAGTCAAAGCCATCGTAACAAAACAAGACATAACCTACCCTAACCAAACGAAGAATAACTAAACCTAAACGGACGAGGCATATATTGCTGGTCTTCGCAGAACCAGGCAGAACATGCTAGAACACAACGATGGGCAGGAATCTTTCGAATGAATGTATACAGCACGAAACTCAAATCTACCCTAGCCTGACCTTGCCAAACCTTACCCTTCCAAACGTAACCTAACTCCGCCGAACGTGCCTCGACCCACGTTACTGGCATGCCGGAAGTCGAGCGGAGCATATAAGAGCAATGTAGAGTGCAGAAAGCCACCGAATAGCGGTGCATAGCATAAAAGTCGGAGCCATTCGGACAAAACGATACCTTACGTAACCTAACCTCGCGTAACGTAACACATCCAATCGTGCGACGTCCAATATCACTGGCCTCCCATAGACATCAGAGGATATCAGAGCAATGCAGATCGCAGGTATTGGCCGAATAGCACTGTACAGCGCAATAGTCGAAGCTACAGTTTCCAGGCATAACCGAACAAACCCAAGCAAAACGTAACATAGCTCAGTCTAACTTGCCGGGACAAGAGAAGCAGGCCTCCCCAGAGCCAAGCAGATCCCATTAGAGTACTATGGATCGCAGAAATCCACCGTACAACAGTGTATAACACAATAATCAAAGCTACCCTGTCCAACCTAACCAAACGTAACATAACCGTACGCAGCCTAACTCATCCCTACGTGCCGAGGCTACTATTGCTGCCCTCCTCAGAGCGAAGCAGGACATATTAGTCCGGAGTAGAGCGCAGAAGTTCATTAAATGGCAGCGTATGGCACAAAAGACAACGATATCCCAAACTAACCCTAACGAGCCTAACCTATCCGAATGTAACGTAACTGAATCTATCGCGCAGCGGCCATTTCTTCTGGCCTCCTCAGAGCATAGCATAGAATAATCGATCACAGTAGAGGGCAGAAAACCACCCGATAGCAGTGTATAGAACAATTGTCAGAGCCATTCTGGCCAAACCAGACATAACCTTACCTAGCCAAACGTAGAATAGCTAAACCTATCAGGCCGAGACCCCTATTTCTGGCATCTGTAAAGCCATGCAGAATATATCGTATCACGGCAGAGCCCAGAAATCAAACGAATGGCAGTGTATAGTACAAAAGTCAATTCCATCCTATTCTAACCTCGCCAAACCATACCAAGCCAAACGTGCCGTGACCCAACCTAACGTGCCGCGACCACCATTCCTGGCACACCAGGCGACAAGCAGAGTGTGATAGCGCACAGTAGAGCGCAGAGGTCCATAGAATTTCAGCGTGTAGCACAGAAGTCAAAGTTGTCCCAACCGAACCAAAAGATACCTAACATAGCCAAACGCGACTTAACCAAACATATCGTGCCGCGTCCACTATTGCTGGGAACCACGGAGCCATGCAGAACGTATTAGAGGAGAGCAGGGCGCAGAAATGCATAATGTCTCAGTTTACAGCCGACAAGTCAGAGATATGCAGACCTAACGCAAACATACGTGACCTAACCTAACGTAGACAAATTCGCCGTAACGTGCCGCGAGCTACATTGCTGGCATCCCGAGCGTCGAGCAGAGAATAGTGGAGCAGTGTAAAGCGCAGAAATCATCCGAATAGCAGTGTAATGCACAAAAGTCAAAGCTATCCTATCTCGACCGAACAAAACGTAACTTAACCAAACGCAACATAACTCAGCCTAGCGTGCCGAGACAGCTTTTGCTGGCCTCCCGAGAGTCGGGCACAAACGCCAGAATCTACAGGA
>NW_016956766.1:0-922 GCF_001483705.2 Eufriesea mexicana
GCTGCACCTTGCTATTCGGTGGATTTCTGCTTTCTAGTGTTCTCTAATATGTTCCGCGTGGCTTTGTGGCCCCTGCAATATATGCCTCATCAAGTTATGTTGAGTTACACTACGTTTGTACATGTTAGGTTTGGTCATGTTATGTTAGGATATGTTTGACTCTTGTGCTACACACTTCAGTGCGGTGGATATATGCGCTCTACTGCGCTCTGGTATATTCTGCATGGCTCTGGGCAGGCCAACAGTAATGGTCTCGTCATGTTAGGTTGAGCTTCGTTGCGCTTGGATAGGTTACGTTTGGCTAGATTCGGATGGGCTACTTTGACTTCTGTGCTGTACACTGCTATTCGTCGGATTTCTGCATTCTACTGTGCTAGAATATGTACTGCTTTGCTCTGAATAGACCAGGAGTATTTGTTTCGTCGCGTCATGTTTAGTTACACTACGTTCGATTATGTTACGTTTGGCTAGGTTAGGATAGGCTACCTTTACTTTAGCGACTTACACTGCTTTTCCGTCGTTTTCTGTGATCAACTTTTCTGCTGCATACTGCTTCGCCCTGCGGATGCCAGAAGCAGCCATCGCTGTACGTCATGTTGAGGTACGCTACGCTTGGTTAGATTCGGTTTGGTCAGGGTTGGTTGGGATATCTACGACTTTTATGCTATTCACTGCAATGCGTTGGATCTCTGCGCTCTACTGTGCTCCAGTACAATCTGCTTGTCTCTGTGGCGGCCAGCAATAGTGGTTTTGTCATGCTAGATTGTGCTAGGGTACGTTTGGATACGTTACGTTCGGCTAGGTTAGGACAGGCTACAACTTTGACTTTTGTGCTATTCACTGCCCCTCGGTGGATTTCTGCGCTCTAATGTGGTCTAATATGCTCTGCTTGCCTCTTGAGAGGCCAGCAATAGTGGTCTCG
>NW_016956767.1:0-528 GCF_001483705.2 Eufriesea mexicana
CCGACTATTATCGTGGTGAGCTATCTTTCTTGCCTAAATGAGCAGGGTAGATTCTATCGGTGTACTGTAGACCTTGCTATTATATTGTGTGTGGTTGGAAAATTCAAATTTATTGACATTTTCGGCTAATATCGTGGTGAGACGACATTCTCGCATATATAAGTGGGGTAGATTCTATTGGCGTGCTATAGGCATTGCAATTCAATAGAATCTTCCTGGAAAATTCAATTTTATTGACATTTTCGACTAATTTCGTGGTGAGATAACTTCCTTGCATTGGTACGGAGGAAAGATACTATTGGCGTGCTATAGGCTTTGCAATGCTATAGAATCTGGCTGGAAAGTTCAATACCATTATCAGTTTCGACTATTATCGTGGTGAGGTGCCTTTTATGCCTAAATAAGCAGGGTAGATTCTATTGGCGTGCTATAGACATTGCAACGATGAAGACTGCGGTTGGAAAGTTCAGTTTTATTGAGATTTTCGGTTAATATCGTGGTGAGCTAACTTTCTCGCAGAGGTAAGGA
>NW_016956768.1:0-220 GCF_001483705.2 Eufriesea mexicana
TTATGCAAGAAAGTTAGCTCACCACGGTATTAGTCGAAAATGTTAATAAAATTGAATTTTCCATCCTGATTCTGCAGCGTTCCAAGGGCTATAGCACGCCAATAGTATCTTTCCTACTTATTTGTTCAAGAAAGTTAGCTCACCACGATATTAGTCGAAAATGTCAATAAAATAGAACTTTCCATCCAAATTCTATAGCATTGCAATGGCTATAGCACGC
>NW_016956768.1:293-1506 GCF_001483705.2 Eufriesea mexicana
AAAATTGAATTTTCCATCCAGATTCAACAGCATTGCAATGGCTATAGCACCCCAATAGAATCTCTCCTCCTTATTTCTGCAAGAAATTTCGCTCACCACGATATTAGTCGAAAATGTCAAGGAAACTGTGTTTTCCAGTCAAATGCTATAGCATTGCAATGGCTATAGCACGCCAATAGAATCGTCGTACTTCATTTATGCAAGAAAGATAGCACACCAGGATATTAGTGGAAAATGTCAATAAAATTGAATTTACCAGCCAGACTCTATAGCATTGAAATGCCTATAGCACTTCAAAAAATCCTTACTACTTATTTGTGCAAGAAAGATAGCTCACCACGATATTATTCGAAAATGTCAATGAAATTGTGTTTTCCAGTCAAACTGTATAGCATTGCAATGGCTATAGCACGCCAATAGTATCTTTCCTACTTATTTGTGCAAGAAAGTTAGCTCACCACGATATTATTCGAAAATGTCAATGAAATTGTGTTTTCCAGTCAAACTGTATAGCATTGCAATGGCTATAGCACGCCAATAGATTCCTTCTTCTTTATTAATGCAAGAAAGCTAGCACACCAGGATACTAGTCGAAAATGTCAATAAATTTGAATTTTCAAGTCAGATTCAACAGCAATGCAATGGCTATAGCTCGCCAAAAGAGACTTTCCTCCGTATTTATGCAAGAAAGCTAGCTCATGACGATATTGGGCGAAAATGTCAATAAAATTGAATTTTCCAGCCAGATGCTGTAGCATTGCATTGCCTAGAGCACGGCAATAGAATCTTTCCTACTTATTTGTGCAGAAAGTTCGCTCATCACGATATTAGACGAAAATATCATTAAAATTGAGTTTTCCAGAACGATTATATAGCATTGCAATTGCTATAGCACGCCAATAGCATCTTTCCTCCTTATATATGCAAGAAAGTTAGCTCAACACGATATTAGTCGAAAATGTCAATGAAATTGTGCTTTCCAGTCAAATGCTATTGCATTGCAATGGCTATAGCACGCCAATAGAATCTTTCCTCCTTATTTATGCAAGGTATTTAGCTCGCCATGATATTTGACGATAATATCAATAAAATTAAATTTTCCATACAGATTCTACAGCATTGCAATGGCTATAGCACCCTAACAGAATCTCTCCATATTTCTGCAAGAAATTTCGCTCACCACGATATTAGTCGAAAATGTCAATGAGATTGT
>NW_016956769.1:0-767 GCF_001483705.2 Eufriesea mexicana
ATGGATGGATGTATGGATGGATGGATGTATGGATGTATGTAAGGATGTATGTATTGATGTATGTATGGTGCGATGGATGTATGGATGGATGGATTTGTGGATTTGTATGCATGATTGAATGGATGGATGGATGTATGGATGGGTAGATGCAAGTATCGATGGATGTATGGATGCGTGCTTGTATAGATGGATTGATGTATGATTCGATGGATGTATGGATGGGGGGATGTATGGATGGATGGATGTATGGAAAGATGGATGTATCGGTGGAGGTACGTATGGATGAATGGTTTTATGGATGGATGGACGTATGGATGGACGGATGGACGGATGAATGGAAGTATGGATGTATATATGTATGGATGTGTCGATGTATGGATGTATGGTTGTATGTACGGATGTATGTACGAATGAGTGTATGTTTGTATGTATGGATGTATCTATTGATGTATGTACGGATGTATAGATAGGTGGATGGATTGGTGGACGGATTTATGAACATATGGATGTATTAATGTATGGATGTATGGTTGGACGGATATACGGATGGATGGACGTATGGATGTATGGTTGCATATATGTATGGATGAATGGCTGTATGGCTTTATGGGTGTATGTATGGATGTATGTATGAATGAATGTATGATTGTATGTGTGTATGTATGTATTGATGTATGTATGTATAGATGGACGGATGGATTGGCGGATGGATTTATGGATGTATGGATGTATGAATGTATGGATGTATGGTTGGACGGATATACGGA
>NW_016956770.1:0-783 GCF_001483705.2 Eufriesea mexicana
ACCTGGTTTTCAATTGTTAATACCTCGAGGGATAGAGGATATGTCCTTTGCCATTGCTGAATTTCCATAAATCATAAATCACCATTGAACAGATAAATACAGCGGCTGCTGTGCTCTACTGGTGGATGTACTATGCACCGTAACATCATTTATAAATATCCCTAGCCATAACCGAAATACGCACTGATTATTCTAGAATTGATGAGGAATTTATATCGTTGATGGACAAATTAATCTAACGGCATCAGAACTGTGGCGATGCCTGTACTGCGTACTGTATTGTCGATTGTTATTGCCTCTTGGGATGAAGAATCCGTATATTGTCATTCTAGGATGGCTATAGAATCAAGATCATCACTGAAAATGTCAAACCAACTGCTACATTGCTCTGATGGTGGATGTATTAAGCACCGTACCGTTAATTGTGAATATCCCTAGACATAACCGAACAATACACTGATTGTTGTAGAATAGCTGTGCAAGTTATATCATTGATGACCAAATTAATCCAACGGCTACATATCTGTGGTGACGGTTGTCCTGCGTACTGTGTTGCCAATTGCTAATAAATCGGAGAATAATTGATGTCCATATCTTATTCTAGAATTGCTGCAGGATATACATCATCAGAGAACAGATAACGACAACTGCAACACTGCTATGTTGGTAGATGTACTAAGTACGTGACTGACAATTGTAAATATCTCTAGAAGTAGCAGAACTATACACAGGTTGTTCTAGAGTTACGTTGGAAATTACATCATAAGAGAGCAAAGTATTTCA
>NW_016956770.1:4864-5464 GCF_001483705.2 Eufriesea mexicana
GTGGTGACCTAACTTTCTTGTATATATAAGGGGGAAAGATTTTACTGGAATGCTATAGTCACTGCGATGCTATTGAATCAAGCTGGAAAATTCAGTTTTATGGATATTTTCGAATAACATCGTGGTCAGCTAACTGTCTTGAATAAATATGAACGAAATGCTCTATTGGCTAGCTATAGCCATTGCAATGCTGTAGAATCTGACTGGAAAATACAAATTTGTTGACATTTTCGAATAATATCGTGGAGAGCTAAATTTCTTACATAAATAAGGACGATAGATACTATTGGCGTGCTATAGCCATGAGAGTGCTATATAATCTGGCTGGATAATCCAATTTTAATAACGTTTTCGGCTAATAACGAGGTGGGCGAACTTTCTTGCATAAATAAGGAGGAAAGACTCTATTGGCGTGCTATAGCTATTGCAATGCTATAGAATCTGGCTGGAAAATACAATTTTATTGACATTTTCGGCTAATATCGTGTTGGGGTCAGTTGCGTGCATAAATATGGAGGAAAGACACTAGTGGCGTGCTATAGCCAATGCAATGTTATAGAGTCTGTCTGGAAAATTCAATTTTATTGACGTTTTCGGCTA
>NW_016956771.1:0-356 GCF_001483705.2 Eufriesea mexicana
ACGCCTTGAATCCAATCGCAAGTACAGCCACCTGTATGCCAGACAATAGGTCTATTCATAATCAATAACATGTTATAGATTGGTGAATAGATCGCCTGTCGCATCCAATCGAATGGCAAGTGCAGCCATCTCCATGCCAGAGAATAGGTCTATTCAATATCTATAATCTGTTATAGGTTGGTGAATAGATCGCCTTTCGCCTTCAATCCATCGGCAAGAACGGCCTTCTACTTGCCGGAGAATAAGTATATTCAAAGTCTTCAAGCTGTCATAGCTTGGTGATTAGATCGCCTGACGCCTTCAATCCAATGGCAAGTACAGCCATCTGCTTGCCAGAGAATATGTATATTCAAAAT
>NW_016956772.1:0-1280 GCF_001483705.2 Eufriesea mexicana
CTGCGTTATGTTGCGTTCGGTAATGGTACGATTGGCTAGATTAGGAGATGATAGCTTTCAATTGTGTGCTGTACACAGGTATTCGGTGGACCTCTGTGCTCTAATGAGCTCGAGCAAGTTCTGCGTGTCTCTGTGCAGGCCAGCAACTATTGCCTCGGCACGTTGGGTTAAGTTTGGTTACGTTTGCTTGTATTACGTTTGGATAAGTGAGGGAAGGGTAGATTTGACTTTTGTGCTGTAGAATTTAATATGGCGGATTCCTACGCTCTACGTTGCTCTACTATACCCTGCTCAACTCTGGAGAGGCTAGTAAGAGTGGTCCCGGCGCGTTAGGTTGGGTTAGACTGCTTTCAGGTGGGTTATGTTTTTCTGTGTTAGGTTTGAATAGATTTGACTTTCGTGATATACACCGCAATGCGGCGGATTTCTGTGCACCACTGTGCTCTAGTATATTCTGATAGGCTTTGGGGAGGTCGGCAATTGTGGACTAGGCAAGTTAGTCTATTTTGGGATACGTTTCGTTATGTCCTGGTTGGTCAGGATACGCCAGGATAGCTATGACTTTTGTGGTATAAACCGCCTTTCGGTGCATTTCTGCGCTTTACTGTGATCTTGCATTCTCTGCTTTGCTCTGTGCAGGGTAGAGATAGCGGCCGCGATTCGTTAGCTCGCATTACGTCGCGTTTGGTTACGTTATGCGATCTGGATTGCCAAGACTCTTCTGCTATACCCTGTAACCTACGGATTTTGACGCTCTCCCGTATTCTAATATGTTCCGCTCGGCACCGCGGAGGCCAGAAATACTGGTCAGCGCGCGATACGTCGAGTTAGATTACGTTTGGTTAGGTTGGGTCTGGTATCGATAGCTTTGACTCTTGTGATCAACAATGCTATTCTGTGCACTCCTGCGCCATAATGTGCTCTATTATGCTCTGCTTTGCCCTGGGCAGGCCAGAAATAGTGGCCGCGGCGCGTTGGTTTAAGTTTTGTTACGTTTGGTTAGGTTATGTTATCATGGTTTAAGTTTGGATAGCTTTGCCCCTTCTGCTATACACTGCCATTCTATTGCTTTCTGAGCTCTACTGTCTTCTAATATGTTTTGCATGGTGATGGGGAGACCAGCAATATTTTTCTAGGCATGTTTGGTTTTGCTAGGGTACGTTCGGTTGTGTTACGTTTGGTTAGGTTATGACAGGATAGCTTTGACTTTTGTGCTATACACAGCTATAGCGTGGATTTCTGCGCTTTACATTGCTCTCATAAGCTCTGCTTGCCTCTGC
>NW_016956772.1:2141-2528 GCF_001483705.2 Eufriesea mexicana
GTTGCGTTCGGTAATGGTACGATTGGCTAGATTAGGAGATGATAGCTTTCAATTTTGTGCTGTACACAGTTATTCGGTGGACCTCTGTGCTCTAATGAGCTCGAGCAAGTTCTGCGTGTCTCTGTGCAGGCCAGCAACAATTGCCTCGGCACGTTGGGTTTAGTTTGGTTACGTTTGCTTGTATTACGTTTGGATAAGTGAGGGAAGGGTAGATTTGACTTTTGTGCTGTAGAATTTAATATGGCGGATTCCTACGCTCTACGTTGCTCTACTATACCCTGCTCAATTCTGGAGAGGCTAGTAAGAGTGGTCCCGGCGCGTTATGTTGGGTTAGACTGCTTTTAGGTGGGTTATGTTTTTCTGTGTTAGGTTTGAATAGATTTGACT
>NW_016956773.1:0-552 GCF_001483705.2 Eufriesea mexicana
TCGAAAATGTCAACAAAATTGAACTTTCCAGGCAGATTCTATAGCATTGCGAAGGCAATAGCATGTGAATTGAATTTTCCCTCCTCATTTATGCAAGAACGTTAGCTCACCACGATGTTAGCCGGAAATGTCAATAAAATTGAATTTTCCAGCCAGATTCCAGAGCATTGCAATGGCTATAGCACGCCATGAGGATCTTTCCTCCTATCCTCCTGACTTACGCAAGGAAGTTAGCTCACCACGATATTAGTCGAGAATGTCAACAAAATAGTATTTTCCAGCCAGATTCTACAGGACTGCAATGACTACAGCTCGCCAATAGATTCTCTCCTCCGTATTTACGCAAGCAAGTTAACTCACCACAATATTAGTGGAAAATGTCAATAAAACTGAACTTTCCATTCAGATTCTACAGCATTGCGGCGGCTATAGCAAGTGAATTGAATCCTTCCTCCTTATACATGCAAGAAAGTCAGCTAACCACGAGATTAGTCGAAAATGTCAATAAAGTTTTATTTTCCAGGAGGATTCTATAGCATGCAATGCATATAG
>NW_016956774.1:0-3075 GCF_001483705.2 Eufriesea mexicana
GCAATCCACCGAACAGTAGGTTATAGCAGTAAAATCAAAGCAATCCTAGCCTAACGTAACACAGCATATCATAAACAAGCGTAACGTAGCCCAACCTAACGTGCCTATACCAATATCACTGATCTGCCCAGAGCAAAACAGAACATAATAGAGCTCAGTAGAGCGCACAAATACACCTTATAGCAGTGCACAGCACAAAAGTTCAAGCCATCGCTTCCTAACCTAACAGACCGTAATATAACCAAACGTAACAGAGTACAATACAACTTGCAGCGGCCACTATGGCTGCGCTTCACAGATACGAGCAGAGTATTTTAGATCACTGTGGAGTGCAGAATTCCACATAATAACAGCGTATAGCAAGAGAGTCAGAGCGACCCTCACCAAACGCAACGTATCCAAGCCGAACCGAACGTAATCTAGCAAAACCTAACGTGCTGCTACAACTATTGCTGGCTTCCCGAGGTTCGAGCAGGGTTTAGTAGATCAATGTTGAGCGCAGAAATCCACCGCAGAGCAGTGTACAACGCAAAAGTCGAAGCTGACCTATCCTATCCTAACCAAACGTAACATAAACGAACGCAACATATCATAGAATAACGTGCCGAGAGCACTACTGCTAGCCTCCGCATAGCCAAGCAGAATATACTAGATCACAGTGGAGTGCAGAAATCCGCCGAATATCATTGTATAGCAAAAATGTCAAAGCCATCCTAGCCAAACAGAATATACCCTATACAAACCAAACGAGACCTAACACAACAGATCGTGCCACGCACCCCGTTACTGTCCTCCACAGTGATAAGCAAATGCTAGTATAGCAATTCAGAGCGCTGATGTCGCCCGAATAGCGGTGTATACCACAAAAGTCAAAGCTATCGTAACGACACCAAACCTAACCTAGGCAAGCCAGGCATAAGCTAACACAACGTAACGTGCCGAGGCCAGAATTTCTGGTCTCCCCAGAGCCAGGCAGAACATATTATAGCACAGTAAAGCGCAGCGGACATCCGTGTAACATTGCACAACACAGGAGTCAAAGCTGCCCGATCCTAACCTGACCTAACGTAACGCTACCAAACGTAACCTAAACCGCCCTACCGTGCCGAGACCACTATTGCTGCCCTCCCTGGAGGCAAACAGGACATATTAGAGCACTGTGGAGCGCAGAAGTCCACCGAACAACAGTTTATACCACGAAAGTCAAAGCAATCCATACCTAACACAAACTAGCATAACGCAAGCGAACGTAGGATAACTCAACCTAACGTGTAGAGACCACTATCACTGGCCCCGCCAGAGTCCAGTGGGGTATATTAGAGCAATGTAGGGCGTAGAAATCCGCTGAATCTCGTCGTATAGCGCAAAAGACAAGGCTGTCCCATTCTGTACTAACCAATCATAGCAACACCGAACGTAGCATAATGCAAACTGTCCAGTCACGGTCACCATTGCTGGCATTGGCAGAGTCGTGCAGAGTATAGTACAGCACATTAGAGCTCGAAGGGCCTCCAGGTAGCAATGTGTAGCGCAAATCTCGAAGATATACTAAACTAACCGGGAATAACCTAACCTGACATAGCGTAGAATAGCTAAACGTAACGAGAAGGGATCTCTATTGCTGGACTCCCTAGAGCCAAGCAGAACATATTAGAGGAGCGTCAAGCGCAGAAGGCCACAGAGTGGCAATGTATAGCAGAAAAGTCAAAGATATCCCAACCTAACCCAGACTAACCTAACCTAACCAAACGTAATCAAACGGGAACCAACTTGCGGCGACCACAATTGCTTGCCTCCCCAGAGCGAAGTAGAATCTACTAGAGCACGGGAGGGCACAGAAATCCATCGCACTGATGCGCAAAGCACAATAGTCTGAAATATGCCAACTCAACCTGGCATAACCCAACCTAGCCAAACGAAGCATAACTCAACCTAACACGCCGAGAGCCATATTCATGGCGTCCACGGCGACAAGCAGATTGTGATAGCGCTCAGAAGAGCACAGACGTCCATATAATAGCAGTGTATAGCGCGAATGTCAGAAATATCGTAATATAACTCAAACAAACCTAACATAGTCAATCGCAACCAACCACTACCGAACGCGCCGCGGCCACTATTTCTGGAATTCCCAGAGCAAAGCAGGGAACATTTCATCACAGTGGAACGCAGAAATACGCCGTATAGCTGTGTATAACACAAAAGTCAAAGCTATAATTTCCAAACCTGAACAATCATTACATAGCCAAACGTAGCATAACTCAAGCAAACGTGCCACGACCACTATTGCTATTCACCGCAGAGACAAGCGGACGATAGTGAAGCAACGCAGAGCGCAGATATCGACCGAATAGCAGTGCATGAGCATGAAAGTAAAAGCCACCCCAATTAGACTTACCATGAACCTACCCTAATCAAACGTGACCTAACTCAACCAAACATGCCGCGACCCCTATTGCCGGCCTCTTCAGAGAAAAGTAGATGATAGTAGAGCAATGCAGTGCATAAATATCGACGGATTATCAGTCTATAGCGCGAAAGACAAAGATACCATAACCAAACGTGCCCTATCCCAACCAAACGCTTCGTAGCCTAACTAAGCATAACGTGCCGAGAATAGTATTGCTGGCCTCCCCAGTGCCAAGCTGTATATAATAGGGCACACTAGAACGCAGAAGTCAGCCGCATTGTTGTGTAAAGCGAAAAGTAAGTGATATCCTAACCAAACTTGACCAAACCTGACCGAGCCGAGCATAACCAAACGTATCCAATTCCAGCCTAACGTGCCTAGCCAACTACTGCTGAAATCCCCATTGCCAAGCAGGGAATATTAGAGAAGAGTAGAGCGTAGAAGTCCGTAGAAGTGCAGTGCACGGCATGAAAGTCAGTGATACCCGAACCTATCCAAAACAAACATAACCTAACCAAACGTGACTCAAGACAGCGTAACGCGCCGCGGCAGCTATTTCTGGAATTCCATGAGCAAAGCAGGAAGCATTAGATCACAATAGCGCGCAGAAATCCACCATATAGCTGTGTACTGGTCATAACTATCCTATCCGAGCCTATCCAAAC
>NW_016956775.1:0-1032 GCF_001483705.2 Eufriesea mexicana
ATAGCTTTGACTTTTGCGTTATACACAGCACTTCGGTAGATTTTTGCGCTCGACATTGTTCTATCATTCTGATTTCGATTCTCGGGAGGATAGCAAATGAGATCTCGGCACGGCAGGATGAGTTGAGCTACTTTCGGTTATGTTAAGTTTGGCTATATTAGGATAGGGTAGCTTCGACTGTTGTGCTATGCACTACGATTCTATGGGCTTCTGCCCTCTACTCTCCTGTAATATGTTCTGCATGGTTCTGAGGAGGGCAGCAATAGCTGTCACGGCACGTAAGAAATGGGTATGATACGTTTGGTTACGTTACGTTTGGCTATGTTAGGACTGGACACCTTTGACTTTTGTGCTATGCACCGCTATTCCAATGACTTCAGCATTCTACACTGCTCTGCTGTACTCTGCTTAGCTCTCGTGAGACCAGCAATAGCCGTCGTGGCACGTTAGATTGTGTATACGCTACGACTGCTTATGTTACGTTTAGTTAGGTTAGGACAGAGTTGCTACGACTTTTGCGCTGTACACTGCTAATCGGTGGATATCTGCGCTCCATTGTCACTAATATGCTTTCCTTGGGCCTGGGGAGGCCAGCACTTATTGACTCTCTACCTTAGGTGGTGTTAGGCTGCGTTTGGTTAGGTTACGTATGCATATGCTAGGATAGGGTCGCTTTGACTTTTGTGTTATACACTACTATTCGGGGGATTTCAGAGCTCTGCTGTGCTCTTCTATAATCTTCTCGACTCTGCGGAAGCCAACAATAGTGGTTGTGGCGCGAGATATACATTTATGTTACGCTAGGCTTTGTTACGTTTGGACAGGTTAGGACAGGATATCATAGACTTTTGCGCTACATACTGCTATACGGCGGACTTCTACGCTCTTCGTTGGTCTGCAATAATCTGCCAGTCTATGGGGATACCATCAATAGTGGTGTCCTTCGGCCAGGTGGAGTTAGGCTACGTGTGGTTACGTTACGTTAATTCTGGTTAAGTGTGGGTAGATTTGACTTTCATGGTATACACTGCT
>NW_016956776.1:0-232 GCF_001483705.2 Eufriesea mexicana
GCTTACTTACGCAAGGAAGTTAGATCACCACGATACTAGTCGAAAATGTCAACAAAATTGTATTTTCCAGCCACAATCTATATCAATGCAATGGCTATTGCACGCAAAAAGCATCTGTACTCCTTCTTTATGCAAGAAAGTTAGCTCACCACTATATTAGTCGAAGATATAAATAAAACTGAACTTTCCAGACACATTCTAAAGCATTGCAATGGCTACAGCTCGCCAATAG
>NW_016956777.1:0-515 GCF_001483705.2 Eufriesea mexicana
TATCTATGGATGTATGGACGGGTGTGTGTATGGATGTATGTATGGATGTATGGATGGATGTATGTGTGGATGTGTGTATGGGTGTGTGTGTGGATGTTTGGATGTGCGAATGATTGTATGTATGGATGGATGGTTGTATGGATGGACGGATTAATGGGTGTATGGATGTGTGGATGTATGGATGTATATATGTATGGATGTATGGATGTGTGCTTGTATGGATCGATGGATGTATGGTTCGATGGATGTATGGATGGAATGGATGTGTAGAAAGCTGGACGTATGGATCGATTTATGTATGGATGAATGGTTGTATGGATGGAAGGATGTTTGGATGGATTGAGGTATGGATGGACGGATGTACGGATGTATGGATGTATGGACGGATGTGTGGGTGGATGTATGGATGGATTGAGGTATGGATGGATGGGTGTTTGGATGAATGGTTTTATGGATGGATGTATGGATGTGTGGGAGCATGGATGTATGGATGTACGAATGTATGGATGTACGGA
>NW_016956777.1:741-1033 GCF_001483705.2 Eufriesea mexicana
ATGTATGGATGGATGGATGTATGGAACGATCGATGTATGGATGGGTGGATGTATGGTTGCATGGATGTATGGATGGATGGCAGTATCGATAGATGGATGTATGGATGGATAGACGTATGGATGGACGGATCTACGGATGTATGGAGGTATGGGTGTATATATGTAAGGAGGTATGGATGGATGGATGGATGGATGGATGCATGGATGCGTGTATCGAAGGGCGAATGTGCGGATGTATGTATGGGTGGATGCATGGATATATGTATGGATGTATGTGCGGATGTGTCTATGC
>NW_016956778.1:0-496 GCF_001483705.2 Eufriesea mexicana
CTTCCATACATCTTTGCATCCATACAACCACCCATCCATATATCCATGTATCCATACATCCATCCACCAATACAACCATCCACCAATCCATCCATCCAACCATACATTCATACACACATCAATACATACATCCATCCATCCATACATACATAGCACCATTCATTCGTACATACGTACATCCACACTTCCATACATCCACACATACATACATCAGTACATCCATACATTTGTACATCCATACATCCATCCATCCATCCATACATCCGTCCATACATAAATCCACCGACACATGCATCCATCCATACATCCACCAAACCATACATTCATACATACACCTACACATACATCCATCCATCCATAGACTCATCTGTTCATAAATACATCCTTACAAACATCCATCCATCGATCCATACATCCATCCATACATAAATCGATCCACACACACATCCATCCATACATCCATCCATCCATACATCCATACGTACATCTATACGTA
>NW_016956779.1:0-1353 GCF_001483705.2 Eufriesea mexicana
CAAAAGTCCACCGCATTGCTGTTTATACCGCAAGAGTCAAACATACACTGTCCTAAGCTCACCGAACCTAACCTAACCGAACGTAGTATAACATCACAGAACATGACGAGACCAATATTGGATGACATCTCAGGGCCAAGCAGGGATTGTTAGATATCATTGGATAGTAGAAAATCCACCGAGTAGACATGTACACCGCACAAGCCAGGGCTACCCTGTCCTAACCTAAACAAACGAAACATAGGCACACGTAACCTATGTGAACCTTACGCGACGAGACCGCTATTGCTGGCCTGCACAGATCCAAGCAGCATCAACTACAGCACAGTAGAGCGCGGGAATCCATAGCATTGCAGTGCATACAACAAATGTGAAACGTGCCCTAACCTAACTTGTACGTAACCTAACATTCCCACGAGGTAGATACAGACGTAGAGTAACTTAACTAAGCGTCTCCAGGAAAATATTGCTTGCCTCCCCAGAGTCAAGCAGGATATGTTAAAGCGCAGTGGGAAGCAGAAATCAACTGAACAACAGTGTATAGCACAAAAGTCAAGGCTATCGTGTCCTAACCTTGCCAAACGGAACATAAGCGTACGTAACATTGCTAAGCCCAACGCGCCGAGACCACTATTGCTGGCCTCCCCGGAGCCATGCAGAATATGCTAGAGCACAGTAGAGCACAGAAATCCGCAGAATACCAGTAAAAGTTACAAAAGACGAAGTAGCCTAACCTAACCCACCCGAACGTTATGTAACTCAATGTAACCTGACGAGACCACTATTGCTGGCCTCCAAAGAGGGAAGCAGAATGTACTAGAGCACAGTCGAGCGCAGAAATACACCGCAAAGCAGTAGACAGCATAAAGGTCAACGGTACCCTAACCTAACCTGACCTAACCCAACAGAAGGAGTCGCAGCTTAAATCAACATAACGTGTCGCGACCATGCTTCCGCCCTCCCCAGGACACAGAAGGTTATATTAGAGCACAGCAAACCACAGTTACCCACCGTATAGCCGTGTATGGCACGAAAGACAAAGCTATCCTAACCAAACTTATCTTAACTTAACCTAATCAAACGAAACATAACACAATCTAGCGTGCCACGAGCACAACTGCTCGCCTCCCCAGTGCCGAGCAGATGGTAATAGAGCGATGTGAATCGTAGAAGTCGACAGTGTAGCAGTGTACAGCGCAAAGGCTAAAGAAATCCTTACCAAGCCTTCCTAACCCAACCTAACAAAACGAAATATAACTCAACATAACGAGCATAACGTCCCGAGAACAACATTACTGGCAACCGATGGGTCAAACAGGACATATTAGAGCACAGTAGAGGGCAAAAACCCAC
>NW_016956780.1:0-1038 GCF_001483705.2 Eufriesea mexicana
AGTTAGGCTACGTTCGGTCATGTTAGGTTTGGTGAGGTTAGGAGAGGATAGTTTAGGCGTTTGAGCTGTACAGTGCTATCCGCGTATATCTGCAACCTACTGACCTCCAATATGTTATGCTTGGCCCAGGCTAGGCCAGCAATAGTGTGCTCGGCACGTAAGGTTGAGTTATATGACGTTTGGTTAGGTTAAGCTACGTCAAGCTCTGTCCTGTTATTTTTGACTTTCGTGCTGTATTCTGCTACACGGAGGATTTCTGCGCTCGACTGTGTTCTACTATACTCTGCTTGGTCCTGTGTGTGCCAGCAATATTGCTCGCGGCACGGAGAGTTGAGTTGGGCTACGTTTCATTAGGTTACGTTAGGCTAAGTTTGGTTATGATGGCTTCGACTCTCGTGCTGTACACTATTATCCGGTGGCTTCATGTGATCTGCTGTGCTCTACTTTATTCTGCTTGGCTCTGTGGAGTGGACGCGGCACGCTCTCTTGAGTTGCGCTACCTTAGGTTCGGTTACGTAGGGCCAGGGGATGTGCTTTACATCTTCCTTTACACAGAAGTGCGGTGTATTCCTGCGATCGGCTATGCTTCCGTATATTCTGCTTGGCCCTGCGGAGGCCAGCATTAGTTCTCTCGGCGAGTTGGGTTTAGTTAGGCTAGGTTTGCATATGACAAGTTTGGTTATGTTAGGACAGAATATCTCAGTCTTACGTGCCATTCGATGACATTCCGTGGATTTCTGATCGATACTGCACTCAAATATGCTCTGCTTGGCTCTGGAGTGGCCAGTAGCAGTGGCCGTGGCAAGACCGATTCAGTCAGGTTACGTTTGGTTAGGTTCGGTAAGGTTACGTTTGGTAAGGGTAGCTGTGACATTCGTACTGTGCACTCTTATTCGTTGGATTTCTGTGATGCACTGTTCTCTGTTACTCTCTATTTGGCTCAGTGGAAGCCGGGAGCTGTGGCCGCGGCACGTATTGTTGAGCTATGCTGCGTCCAGTAAGGTTAGGTTTGGTCAGGTTACGTTATGGTATCTTCGA
>NW_016956781.1:0-490 GCF_001483705.2 Eufriesea mexicana
GTATAGCACAAAAGTCAAAGCTATCGATACCTAACACAAACTCACATAGCCTAACAAAACGTACACTAACTATAACTAACGTGCCTAGACCACAATTACTGGCCTCACCAGAGTCGAGCAGAGTACAGTAGAGCAATCTATAGCGCAGATATCCTCCAAATAGCGGTGTATAACGCAAAAGTCAAAGCTAACCTAACCTAACCTAACCAATCGTGACATTAGCAAACGCAGCATAACAATGCCTATCGTGCCGGGACCACTATTACTGGCCTCCCCAGATCCAAGCAGAACATAATAGAGGAGAATAGAGATCAGAAGTAAATAAAATAGCAGTGCATAGCACAGTAGTCGAAGCTACCCTAATCCTAACGCAACCAAGCGTAGCATAACCGAACGTAGCATAGCTCTGCCCACAATGCCGAGACTGCTATTCTAGCCTCTCCAGAACAAAGCGGAAAATATTAGATCACAGTGCAGCGCAGACATCCAC
>NW_016956782.1:0-1030 GCF_001483705.2 Eufriesea mexicana
TTGGCTGCTCTCAGTACGCTTTCGTGAAGAGTTAATTTCTCGAGCCGTAGCGGGTAAGTCCTTTGCCATTCTAGAATTTCAAGAGAACTTAATTCATCACTGAGCAGGTTAAACCAGCGGCTGTAGTGCTGCGATGATGACAGTACTCAGTGCAGTGCCGTTATGGTAATTGCTAATAGCTCGAGCTGTAACGGGTCTGCATTTTGCCATTCTACAGTTGCAATAGAATCTACAACATCATTGATCAGGCTTTCTCTGCTTCTACAGAGATCTGTTGATTGATTTACTAAGTACCATGCATTCGACTGTAAATATCTGTAGCCATAACCGTAGCGTTCATTGATTTTTCTAGAATTGCTGTTGGAATTAAGTAATTAGAGCACAAATTAGACTAGCGGTTAAGTAATAGTGATCATGACAGCACTCAGTATTGTTTCGTCTGTTGCAAATATCTCTTGCGATAATGAGTCAGTCCTTTGTCATTTCTGAATTTCAATGGAACGTTTGTCTCCGTCAGGAGCTTAATCCATCGGCTACAGGACTACATTGATGGATGTACCATCTACCGTATTAGGAGATGAAAATATATCTAGCCATGGCCGTAGTATACATTGATGATTCTAGAATTGCGAAGGAATATATATCATGAGTGAACAACATAACACGAAGGCTACAGTTCGATGATGATTCATGTACACAGTAATGTGTTGTCAGCTGTAAATACCTCGGGGGATAATGGTTCTCCTTTCTGTCATTCTAGAATTCTTGCAGAATCTATATTATCATTGCACAGATTAATTTAGCTGCTACAGTGTACGGCTGGTGGATGAAGTAAGTACCTTAGTCACAACTGTAAATATCTCTAGCCACAGCAGTAGTTAACATTTATTGTTCTTCAATTGCTTTGGGACTTACATCATCAGTGAACACAGTAGTCCAAGTACTACATTACTGTGACATTTCATGCACTCCGTACTGTGCTGTCAATAGTAAACATCTTGACGGATAATCTCTCTGTACTTTGTCATTC
>NW_016956783.1:0-228 GCF_001483705.2 Eufriesea mexicana
TCGAAAATGTAAATAAAATTGTATTTCCCAGGCAGATTCTATAGCATTGCAATGGCTATTTCAGGCCAATAGCATCTTACCTCCTTATTTATGCAAGAAAGTTAGGTCACCACGACAGTAGTCGTTAGTGTGAATAAAATTGATTTTTTCAGCCAGATTCCATAGCACTGCCATGGCTACTGCACGCCCATAGTATATTTCTTCGTTATTTATGCAAGAAAGTTAGTT
>NW_016956784.1:0-429 GCF_001483705.2 Eufriesea mexicana
ACCTTTGGCGTGCTATAGCCATTGCAATGCTGTAGAATCAGGCCGGAAATTTCTATTTCATTGTCATTTTCGACTAATATCGTGGTGAGATAACTTTCTTGCATAAATAAGGAGGAAGATACTTCTGGAGTGCTATAGCCATTGGAATGCAGTAGAATCTGGTTGGAATGTTCAATTCTATTGACATTTTCGGCTAATGTGGTGAGCTAACATTCTTGCATAAACAAGGAGGAATTATTATATTGGCAAGCTGTAGCCATTGCAATGCTGCAGAATCGGGCTACAGCCATTGGAATGCAGTAGAATCTGGTTGGAAGGTTCAATTCTATTGACATTTTCGGCTAATGTGGTGAGCTAACATTCTTACATAAACAAGGAGGAATTATTATATTGGCAAGCTGTAGCCATTGCAATGCTGCAGAATCGGGC
>NW_016956785.1:0-1383 GCF_001483705.2 Eufriesea mexicana
AATGAACGTACGGATGGAAGGATGCGTGGCCGGATATATGGATGGATGGATGGGTGGATGGATGTATGGTTGTATGGATGTATGGATGAATGGGAGGATGGATGTATGGGAGGATGGATGTATGGGTGTGTGGATGTGTGGATGTATGGGTGTATGGATCTATCGATGTATGGATGTATGGATGTATATATGGTTGCTTGTACGGATGTATGTATGGATTTATGTATGGATGTGTGTATGGGCGTATGCATGGATGTATGTGTGGTTGTCCGTACGGACGTTGGTTTGGATGTATGGCTTGTTGCATGTTTGGGTTTATGTATGGATATATTTATGGATTCATGTACGGATGTATGCATGGAGGGACGTATGGATAGTTGTTTGGATCGACGTTTGGTTGGATGTATGGATGCATGTATGAATGTATGTATGTATGTATGTATGTATGGGTGCATGTACGAATGTGTGTATGGATGTATGTATGGATGTATGAATGCATGTATGAACGGATTGGTGGGTGTATGCGTCGATGAATGGATGGCTGGGCGGGTGTATGTGTGGACGGAGATGTGGGTGGATGGATGTATGCGTGGCTGGCTATATGGATAGGTTATGTTTGGGTGGATGCATGTATGGATGCGTGGATTTGCGGATGGATGTATCTGTGGATGGATGGATGTATGGATAGATTGAGGTATGAATGGAAGAATGTATGTATGTATGTATGGATGGATGTATGTATGTATGTATGTATGAATGTATGTATGGATGGATGTACGGATGGAACGATGTGTGGATGGATGGGTATATGGATGTTCGGATGGAAGGAAGTATGGATGAATGGATTTATGGATGTATGAATGTATGGATCTATAGATGAATGTATGCATCGATGAATGTATGGATGGTTGTATGTATGGAAGGATGGATGTATGGAACGATGGGAGTGTGAACGGTTGGACGCTGGGTGGATGGATGTATGGATGGATGGATGTATGGATGGATGGATGTATGGAAGTATGCATGTATGTATTGGGGTATGTATGTATGTATGTATGGATGTATGTATGGACATATGTGAGGATGTACGAATGTATGGATGTGTGGATATATGTAAGTGTGGATGTATGGATGGGTGGATGTGCGGATGGATGTATGAATGGATGTATGTATGTATGTATGTATGTATGCATGTATGTATGGACGTACGTATGTTCGAATGTGTGGATGGATGTACGCGTGGATGTATGGATGTATGAATGCATGTGTGGTTGTATATATGGATAAATGTATGGATGTATGGATATATGGATGAAGGTAGAATGTATGCATGGATATTTGTATGGATGTGTGTATGTATGGATGTATTTATGGATGTATGTG
>NW_016956786.1:0-759 GCF_001483705.2 Eufriesea mexicana
CACCCACCGGCACGGTGGCCCGCCGCGCCACACCTGAAACAGGTGTCGCTGCGGTCCACCGCGATAGAGCATCCGTTCCTTGTGTGACCGGACGCAAGGCAACGGAAGCACTGGAGGCGCGGTGCCTCCAAGGCTACAACACGGGCCGATGTCCAGCCGACGCGGATCCGCCCGCAATCGACGGCCTTTCTCGCTGCCGCGCGGGGACACTGAGCCCATACAGAGCCCAGCCCAGAAGCGGAAGACCGGATCACTCCGGTTCTTATTTCTGCCTCGGTGCAATCGCCGACCCTAGCCAGGGCAGCGGCCACCTCGCGGGGGGTGACAGAGTCGTCGAGCCCTATCACCCTCAGCTCAGCTTTTTTGGTGGGATCCGTAACACGCACGCCGGATCCACCCAAGACTTCGCTCATTCGCCCGGCGAGAGCGGTGGCTCGCTGTGCGCCCTCGGGTCCGTCGACCTCCAGCAGTAGACCGCCGGAAGCGGCCCGACGGGGGCGCAAGTCCTCGATCCCGAGGTCGGCGAGATTTATCTTTCCCCTTGCTGCGGAGATGGCCTCCGCGCAAGAGAGACTCGACCCCTCGCGTACCCAAACCGCGACGGCGGGCCGCGACGGCGGCCGCTTAAGAATGGGGCGCGACTTACCGCCGCTCTTCTTCTTATCGTTACCGCACATCGTTACGGTCTTCGCGGTGGTCGCCGGTGGCGCGCGGGCGGAGCTCATCCCCGCGCAGCGGCGCCCCGTCTTACCGATGGCT
>NW_016956787.1:0-982 GCF_001483705.2 Eufriesea mexicana
GTTATGTTGTGTTACACTACGTTCGGATAGGTTAGGATTGGCCATGTTGGGTCAGGTTACGTTTGACTTTTGTGTTATACACTGCCTTTCGGTGGGTATCTGCGCTCTACTGTGCACCAACGTGTTCTCCGTGGCTCTGGGGAGGCCACAAATATTGGCCAGAGCTCCTTGCGTTTAGTTATTCTACGTTTGGCTATCTCAGGTTTGGTCAGGTTAAGTTAGGATACCTTAAACCTTTGTACTATACGCTGCTACTTTGTGGCATTCTGTGCCCTATTGTTCTCTAGCTTATTCAACATGGCTCTGTGTAGGCCAGCAATAGTGGTCACGGCGCGTTAGGTTAAGCTATTGTCCCATTGGTTACGATATGCTTGGTTATGTTAGGATAGCTGAGCAATGTCTTTTGTGCTGTACACTGCTATTCGACCGATATCTGTGCGCAGCACTGCTCTACTCGCATGGGCATTAATTGGGGGAGGCCAGCAATAGCGGTCGTGACAAGTTTGGCTGAGATATGTTACGTTTGGTTGGGTTAGGTTCGGTTATGTTTGGTCATGATATCTATGACATCTGTGCTATACACAGCCATTCGATCGGAATCTGCGCTCTGCATTGCTGTGCAAGCATTCGCTTGCCTCTGGGGAGGCCACCAATTGTGGTACTGGAACGTTTGGTTGAGACATGTTGCTATTGGATATGTTAGGTTACGCTAAGTATGGTTAGGATGGCTTTAACTTTTGTGCTATTCACCGCTGTTCGGTGGATTTTTGCGCTCGACGTTCCCCTACTACAGTCTTCCCGATTCTAGGGAGGCGAGCAATAGTGACCGTGGCACATTATGTTGAGTTATGTTACGATTGGTTAAGTCGGGTTACGATAGCTTTGACTTTCGTGCTATACACTGCTATTCCTTTGAATCCTGTGATTTACCGTTCCCTACCAGATTCTGCTTCGCTCTGGGGAGGACAAGAGCAGTGACCGC
>NW_016956788.1:0-583 GCF_001483705.2 Eufriesea mexicana
GAGAGGATAGCTTCGACCTGAGTGCAGTATTTCGCTATTAGATGGATCATTGCAACCCACATTTCTCTAAAGTTTTCAGCATGCCTCTCGAAAGGCCAGCAATAGTGGTCTCGGCACGATATGTTGAGTATGGTTACGTTTGGTTATGTTACGATTGGTTTGGTTAGGAGTGAATAGCTTCGACCTTGGTGTCATATCTGCCATTAGGTGGACTCCTGTGTCCTGCAGTGCTCTAATATTTTCAGCTTGGCTCTGGGGAGGCTAGCTATAGCAGTCGCGGCACGTTAGGTTGTGTTATGCTTAATTAATTTATGTTAGGATTGCGTAGGTTAGGAGAGAAATGTTTGACTTTAGCGCTATAGTCTCTTATTAGGAGGATGCCTGCGCCCTATTGTGCTACAATATTTTCAGCTTTGCTCTGGGAAGGCCTGCAATGATGGTCTCGGCACTTTACACAGGTTACCCTCGGTTAGCTTCGGTTAGGGTATGTTTGGTTAGGATAGCTTCAACTTTTGTGCTGCGCACTGCTGTTCCGTGGAGTTCTGCTCTCTATTGTGTTCTAGCATGTCCTCCTTGGTTTTTT
>NW_016956789.1:0-855 GCF_001483705.2 Eufriesea mexicana
CACCTTATGTTAAGTTACGTTCGTTTGGGTTAGGTCTCAATATCTTTGAATTTTCTGCTGTACCCCGCGTTTCTATGGATTTCTGCGCTCCACTCTCCTCTAGTATGTTCTGCATTACTCTTGGGAGGCCAGCAATAGTGGCCGCGGGACGTTAGGTTGAGTTAGAATACGTTTGGTTAGGTTTGGGTACGTTGCGTTAGATAAGGTTAGCTTTGATTTTTGTGCTACACAATGGTGTTCAATGGACCACAGCTCTCTACTGTGCGATATCAATCTCAGCAATTGTCCGGGGACGCCAGGGACAGTGGTCGCGACGATAAGGGTTGAGTAATATTACGTTTGATTTATCTAGGTTTGGTCACGTTTGGTATGACTTTGACCTTTGTTCAACGCACTGCTATTCTATGGACTTCTGCGCACTGCCGTGCGCTATCACATTCTGCTTGTTTCCTGAGACGCCAGGAATAGTGGTCGCACCACGTTAGGTTGGATTGTGTTACGATTGGTTATGTGAGGCTTGGCTAGGTTAGGAAGGGATAGCTTCCACTCTTGTGCTATACACTGCTATCCGGTGGATTCCTGCGCTTTTCGTTGCTCTACTATACTCTGCTCGACCCTGGGCAGGCCAGCAATAGCGAACGTGGCATTATATGTTGAGCTATGTTACGTTCGGCTGGGTTAGGTTTCTTTACGTTTGGTTAGGCTGGCAGTTGCTCTTGCTTTATACACTGCTATTCGGTAGATTTCTGCGCGTCACTGTGCTCTAATATGTTCCGCTTGGCACTGTCTATGACAGCATTAGGAGTCTCGGCACGTTAGGTTTTTTGTGGCTACGTTCGGTTGGGCTACGTTTGT
>NW_016956790.1:0-210 GCF_001483705.2 Eufriesea mexicana
TAAGTAAGGAGGAAAGATACTTCTTGCGAGCTATAGCCATTGCAATGCTGCAGAATCGGTCTGCAAAGTTCAATTTTAGTGACATTTTCGACTAATATCGTGGTGAGCTGGCTTCCTTGCATAA
The DNA here is from genome assembly GCF_001483705.2 of Eufriesea mexicana. Classification (NCBI taxonomy): domain Eukaryota; kingdom Metazoa; phylum Arthropoda; class Insecta; order Hymenoptera; family Apidae; genus Eufriesea; species Eufriesea mexicana. Next base: position 125 of record NW_016956790.1, read on the forward strand.
GTGTGGAGGAAAGATCATTTTGGCGTACTATAGCCATTGCAATGCTGTAGAATCTGGCCCGAAAGTTCAATTTTATTGACATATTT
>NW_016956790.1:258-902 GCF_001483705.2 Eufriesea mexicana
TGATGCAATTGGCGTGCTATAGCCATTTCAATGCTAGAGAATCAGTCTGGAAAGTTCAATTTTATTGACATTTTCCACTGGTCTCGAATTGAGCTAACTCTCTTGCATATATAAGGAGGAAATATCATTTTGGCGTGCTATAGCCATTGCAATGATATAGAATGTGCCCGGCAGTTTCAATTTTACTGACGCTTTTGGCTAATATCGTGGAGAGCTAACTTTCTTGCATAAATGAGGTGGAAAGATTCTATTGGCGTGCTATAACCATCGCAATGCTCTGGTATCTCGCTGGAAAATTCAATTTTACAGACATTTTTGACAAATATCGTGGTGAGCAACCTTTCTTGCATAAATAAAGAGGAAATATTATATTGGCATGCTATAGCCTTTGCGATGCTATAGAATCTGGCTGGAAAGTTCTATTTTATTGACATATTCGACTGATGTCGTGCTGAGCTAGCTTCCTTGCATAAGTATGGAGGAAAGATCCTTTTGGCTTACTGTAGACCTTGCAGTGCTGTAGAATCCGGCCCGAAACTTCAATTTTATGGACATATTTTGCGCATATCGTGGTGAAATATCTCTCTTCCAAAAATAACAAGGAATGATGCAATTGGAGTGCGATAGCCATTTCAATGCTAGAG
>NW_016956791.1:0-762 GCF_001483705.2 Eufriesea mexicana
CTTTCCCAGATACGAGCAGAGTATAGTAGAGAAACGTAGAGCGTAGATATCGGCCGAAAAGCAGTTTATAACACAAAAGTCAGAGCCACCATACCATACGTAACATAGCTCAACCTCTCGTGCAACGACCGCTATTGCTGGTCTCAGCGGATTCGATCAGAGTATATTAGAACAACGAGGAGCGCAGAAATCCACCGAGTAGCAGTATATAGCACAAAAGTCGAAGAAATCCTGACCAAACGCACCTAACTTGACCTAACAGAACGAAACGTAACTCAACCTAACGAGCCGAGACCACTATTACTGTCCACCCAGATCCAAGCAGAACATGTTAGAGCAAAGTAGAGCGCAGGAATTTACCGAATAGAAGTGTATAAGGCAAAGTAGAGCGCAGGAATTTACCGAATAGAATTGTATAGTACAATAGTCAATGTAGCCTACCATAATCTGGTCAAATGTAACATACCCAGACGTAACATATCTCAATCTAACAAGACGAGACCACTGTTGCTGGCCTCAATAAAGACAAGCAGAGTGTGCTAGAGCACAATAAAGCGCTGAAAGCCACCGTATTGCAGTGAATAGCACAAAAGCCGTAGATATTCCAGCGCAACCTCTCCTAACTTTACCTAAGCAAACGTAGCATAACTGAATATAACTTTGCGCCACCACTGCTCCTGGCCTGCCCATAGCCATGCAGAATACAGTGGAGCGCACTAGAGCTGAGGAATCCACTGCATTGCATTGCATACCACAAAAGTG
>NW_016956792.1:0-467 GCF_001483705.2 Eufriesea mexicana
GTATCCTATGCATACATAACATGCCCCGACCGCTATTGCTGGCGCCCCAGAGTTAAGCAGAGTGTGATAGGGGACAGTAGAGCCCAGAAGTCTATAGGATTGCAGTGTTGAGCACAAATATCAGCTACCCTCTCCTACATAGCGAATCGAAACATACGCAAATGTAACCAGGCTCAAACTAACTTGCAGTGACCACTATTTCTAGCCACCTAAGAGTCGTGCAGAGTATAGTAGAGCAATATAGAGCGCAGAAATACACCGAATAGCAGTGTGTGACTCAAAAGTCGATACTATTCTATCGTAACCTAACCAAACGTAACATAACCAAATGCAACCTAATCCAACGTATCGTACCTAAACCACTGTTGCTGGCCTCCCCATCGTCGAGCAGAAGATATTACAGAAGAGCAGTGCGCAGAAGCCCATGTAATGGCAGTCTAAGTCAGAAAAGACGAAGATATCGCAGC
>NW_016956793.1:0-289 GCF_001483705.2 Eufriesea mexicana
TGGAAAATTCAATTTTATTGACATTTTCGACTATTATCGTGGTGAACTAGTTTTATTGCATAAATAAGGAGAAAAGATACTATTGGCGTGCTATAGCCATTTCAATGCTATAGAATCTGACTGGAAAATTCAATTTTATTGACATTTTCGACTAATATCGTGGTGAGCAAATTTTATTACATAAATAAGGAGAAAAGGTTCTTTTGGAGTGCTATAGCTATTACAGTGCCATAGAATATGGCTGGAAAATTCAATTTTATTAGCATATTCGACTAATATCGCGGTGAGT
>NW_016956794.1:0-3108 GCF_001483705.2 Eufriesea mexicana
CCGAACGACAGGGTATAGCATTCGAGTCAGTGCCGTCCAATCCAAACTTGGCATAACCTAACATAACCAAACGGAACGCAACTCAACGTAACGTGCCAGGACCACCATTGTTCGCCTTCCAAGAGTCGAGCATAGTATATTAGAGGAATGTCGTGCGTAGGAGTCCACTGAATTGGAGTGTGTAGCACAAAAGTCGAAGTTACCCTAACCTCACCTGACCAAACCTAACCTAACCAAACTTAGCATAACTCAATGTAACCTGCCGCGACCTCTGCTGCTGGCATCCACGGAGCCCAGCAGAATACAGTAGAGGACTGCAGATCACAGGAATCCACCACATTGCAGCGTATATCGCAAAAGTCGAAGATACCACAACCTAACATGACATAAACTAACCTAACCAAACGCAGTCTAACTACACATAATGTGCTGCGACCGCATTTTGTGTCCTCCGTGGAACCAAGTAGAGCATATTAGAGCACACTATAGCGAAGAAATCCGACGAATAGCAGTGTATAGCATAAAAGAGGAAGCAGCCAATCCTAACCTAGCCAAATGTGTCATACGCATGCGTAACATCACAAAGCCTAACATGACGAGACCACAGCTCTTAGCTTCCAGGGTGACAAGCAGAATGTACTATGGCGCAGTAGAGCGAAGAAGTCCACCGCATTGCAGCGAATAGCGCAATAGTGGATGATACCCTAACCTGACTTGACCCAACCTAATCTACCCAAACGTAGTGTAACTCAAAATGGCATGACGGTACCAACTTTGCTGGCCTGCACAGAGCCAGGCTGAATGTGCAAGAGCACAGTAGAGAGAAGGAACCGCGCGTAAAGCAGTGTATAGCACAAAAGTCATGGCTACCTTGTCCTAACCTAACCGAAAGTAACATATGTATACGTACATATATACATAATGACCCGCGGCCTCTATCTCTGGCATTCCCAGAGCCAAGCAGAATATAATAGAGCACAGTAGAGCGCAGAAATCCTCAGCATTGCTGTGCAAAGCATAAAAGAGGAAGGTAACATAACCTAACTTGACCCAACTTAACTCACACGAACGTAGTGTATCACAGCATAACGTGATGAGGCAAATGTAGATGGAATCTCCAGAAGCGAGCAGACGGTATTAGGGCACATCAGATAGTAGTAATCCACCGAATAGCAATGTGTAGCACAGAGGTCAGGACTACCTTATCCTAACCCAGCCAAACGTAATATAAGCATACGTAACGTAACTCAACGTAACGCACCGCGACCACAACCTCTGGCCTGCCCAGTGCCACGCAGAACATCTTAGAGCACAGCAGAAGGCAGAAATCCACCGAATGCTAATGTATAGCACAACAGTCATGGCAAACGTATCCCAACATGAATAAACGTAACATAATCGGACGGAACCTAACTCATACTATTTTGCCGAGAACTCCATTGCTGGCCCCGCGGAGCCAAGCAGAGAAAATTAGAGCACATTGGAGCGCGGAAATCCACCGAACAGCAGTGAAGAGCACAAGAATGTGTGTAGCCTATCCTAACCTAGCCAAACGTGTCATATCCAAACGTAGCCAAACTCAACCAAACATGTCGAGACCACCATTGCTGGCTTCCAGAGAGACAAACAGATTGTGCTAGGGCACATTACACCGCAGAAATCCACCGCAATTTAGTGAAGAGCACAGAAGTCGGAGTTACCCTAACCTAACCGGACCTATATAACCTAACGGAGCGTAGCATAACACTACATAAGGTGTCGCGAACATCGCTTCTGGCCCCCACAAAGCCAAGCAGAATATATTAGACCACAATAGATCACAGGAAGCCACGACATAGTAGTGCACAGCACGAAGGTCGTAGCTACTATAACCAAACATAGCCTAGACTGAACAAACCAAATGTAACCTACCTCAAGCTAACGTGCAACGAACACCACTGCTTGCATACGCAGTGTCGAGCGAAGAATAGTAGAGGAATGTAGAGCATGGAAATGCGCCGAATAGCAATATATAGCTCAAAAGTCAAAGTAATCCTAACCAAACCTTCCTAAGCTAACACAACGGTACATAACCTGTCAAAACCTAACGTGCCAAGACCATCATTACTGGTCACCACAGAGCCAAGCAGGGCATATTAGAGCACATTAGCGCGCGGAGTTCCACGGAATAGCAGTGCATAGCACAAAAGTCAGAGTAGCCTCTCCTAACCTATCCAAACGTGTCATGTACAAACGTATCCGAACGCAACCTAAACGACGAGATCACTATTGCTGGAACCCACAGAGGGAGGCAGAATGTACTGGAGCACAGTAGAGCGCAGAAATCCCTCGCAATGCAGTGAAGAGCACAAAAGCCGTACATATCCTATCTTAACCTGACATAATTTAACGTAACAGAACGCAGCACAACCCAACACGACGTGCCGCGACCACTGCTCCTGGCCTCAGCGGAACAAAGCAGAATGCAGCAGAGCGCAGTAGATCATAGGAATCCTCCGAAAAGTAGTTTGCGGCACGAAAGTCAAAGTCATCCCAACTAAACATTACAAAACCTAACCTAACGAAACGTACCTGTCTCAACCTAACGTGCGACGTCCTCGATTGCTCGCCTCCTCGTAGTCGAGCGCAGTATAGTAGAGCAATGTAGCTCGCAGAAATCCACAGAATACCAGTGTATAGCACAACAGTCGAAGGTAACCTAACATAACCTGACTTAGCCTAACCTAACCAAACGTAGCGTAGCTCAAGGGATCGTGCCGCGACCAACGCTGCCGGACGCCACAGAGCCAAGCAGAATGCAGTTGAGCACAGGAGATCTCAGGAACCCCACGTATAATAGTGTATAGCGCGACAGTCGAACCACCATAGCCAACGTAATTTAACATAACATAATCAAATGTAGCCTAACGCAACGTAACGTGCCGCAACTGTTGCTGACCCCCCAGAGCCATGCAGAATGTAGTAGAGCAGAGTATATCACAGAAATACTCCGAACATCAGTGTATAGCACGAAAGTAGGAGCTACAATTGCTGAACGTAGCCTAGCCTAACAGAACCGATCGTAACGTGCCACAACCTGGCGAGCCGCGGCCACTATTGTTCGCAACC
>NW_016956794.1:9794-10100 GCF_001483705.2 Eufriesea mexicana
CACGTCAGGCAAGCAGAATATACTAGAGCACAGTAGAGCGCAAAAATCCAACGAATAGCTGTGTACAGCACAAAAATGGTAGCTGTCCTAGCCTAACCTAACCAAACATAACATAACCAAACGTAACCTATCTCCATCTACCTGTCCTAAACCACTATTTCTGACCTCGCTGACCAAAGCAGAGCATATTAGAGCATCGTAGAGCACTGAAATCAACCAAACAGCCATGTATACCATGAAAGTCTATGCTATCCCCTCCTAACCTGGCCAATCGTAACACAACCGAACTAAAAGTAACTCAGCCTA
>NW_016956795.1:0-903 GCF_001483705.2 Eufriesea mexicana
TATGTTATGCTGCGTTTGGCCAGGTTACGATAGAATAGCTTTGACTTTTGTGTTATACACTGCTGTTCGGCCGATACCTGTTCTCCGCATTGCTCCACTAGCCTCTGCTTGTCTCTGGGGAGGCCAGCAATGGTGAGCGTGGCACGTTTTATTGTGTTATGTTACGTACGGCTTGGTTAGGGCAGGCTATGTTTGGTTAATATCGTATTGTCATTTGTGATTTACAACACTCTTAGGCGGCATTCTGCGCTCTACTGTGCTCTAGTATATTCTGCTTGTCTATGGGCAGGCCAGAAATAGTGGAATCGGCACATTATGCTAAGTTATGTGACGCTTGGTTATGTTACGCTTGGATAGGCTACGATACGATGAAATTACCTTTTGTACCATACGCAGCTGTTCGGATTATTTCTACGCTCTATATTGCTATGCTATGCCCTGCTCGAATCTCGGGAGGTCACTGGCAGTGGCCTCGGCACGTTGGGTAGGCTTATGTTACGATTGCGTATGTTACGATTGGTATGGTTAAGAGAGGATTGCCTCGACTTTTGTGCTGTTCACTGCTATCCGTGGGATATCTGCGCTCTACTGTGCTCTAATATATTCTGCTTGGCTCTGAGGATTCCAGCAGTAATGTTCTCGGCACGTAAGTCTGAGTTATGCTGCGTTTGGTTATGCGACGTTTGGTGGGGTTAGGATAGGATATCTTTGCCTTTTTTGCTATACACAGCTGTACGTTGAATTTCTGCGCTCTACTGTGCTCTAGTATGTTCTGCTTTTCTCCGGGGTAGCCCACAATGGCGGATGTGGCAGGTTTGTTTGATTTAGCTTATGTTCGGAAAGGTTAGTTTAGGCAGTGTTTGGTTAGGGTAGCTACGACTATCTTGCTATACACAGTTATTC
>NW_016956796.1:0-845 GCF_001483705.2 Eufriesea mexicana
CTAATGAAACAGACCGTTGAATTTTGCGGAAGAATTCATACAATGGACGAACAGCCACAAGGACGAACAACCACGTTAGTGCTGTAAATAGGAACAAAAAGAGTTTGGATTTTGCAAGAACAATTATTTCAAGACCTAGAGAATTTTGGAGAGATGTTACCATTTTGTGCCAAGAGTAAATTCAATATTTTGGGGCTGATGGTCACAAAATTATAGCGAAAACCGAACGGAGAAATGGATCGCAAAATTATTCAAATACGGTAGTCATATTATGATTTGGGAATGTATCAATTACTACCGGGTAGGACATTTAAAATTTATGTAGGATCGGAATGGGTGGATTGGCTAAAGTAACGTTGCGTTACTGCTTCTTAAGATACAATAAACTTATACTTATTAGCTACGAAACTAGAGACCCACTACGGGTACGCTCGACTTTTACCTGTTAGACGCTATCTTGAAGACCGCAAAGGACTATTGCTGCTCGCGCCCTGGCACCCTTATTTAAGCATTCACTCTGTCCTTTTCCATACCCAGGCTATCCTTTGCAATCATACTTCTTTCCTACGCAACCTCGGAGGGCGCGGTACCTTTAAACACTCTGCACGCATATCTAATCTTTCACTCTAACCTAAATATTCATTGAAATCAATCCTCTTGTGCGCCGTCTCTTTCGTTCTGGGTCCAGACACTTTTGCCATTCTTCCAGGGCCGTACTTATTCCAATCCCACATTTATAACAGAAACAATAGATAAAATGGGAAACTTCAGTATGCTAAAGTATAATTTCAAGCAAAATGTTCAAAAAATTGGGAATTCTTGAAAGATTCAAATTAGATCAAGAT
>NW_016956797.1:0-577 GCF_001483705.2 Eufriesea mexicana
TATCACGCCAATTGAATCTTTCCTCCTTATTTACGCAATAAAGTTAGCTCACAACGATATTAGTCGAAAATGTCAATAAAATTGAATTTTGCAGGCATATCCTACAGCATTGCGATGGCTATAGCACGCCAATTGTATCCTTCGTCCTTATTAATGAAAGAAAGCTACCTCGCCACAATATTAGTCGAAAATGTCAATAAAATTGAACTTTCCAGCCAGATTCTATAGCATTGCGACGGCTATAGCAAGTGAATTGAATCTTTGCTCCTTATATATGCAAGAAAGTTAGCTGACTACGGTGATAGGCGAAAATGTCAATAAATTTGAATTTTCCAGCCGTATTCTATAGCATAGCGGCGGGTGTAGCACGCCAATTGAATCCTTCTTCTTCATTTATGAAAGAAATATAGCTCACGACGATATTAGTCGAAAATGTCTATAAAATTGAACTTTCCAGCCAGATTCTATAGCATTGCGGCGGCTATAGCAGGTGAATTGAATCTTTGCTCCTTATTATGCAAGAAAGTTAGCTGACTACGGTGTTAGACGAAAATGTCAATAAATTTGAATTTTCGAT
>NW_016956798.1:0-293 GCF_001483705.2 Eufriesea mexicana
CGCCCTACTGTGCTCTGCTTGGTTCTGGCAACGCCGACAATAGTCGTATCGGCACTATAGGTTAGGTTAGGTTAGGTTAGGTAAGATTATGTTGTTTGGGTTAGGTTTGGTTAGCTTTGACCTTCGTGTCATACACTGACATTCGGTGGAATTCTGCGCCCTTCTGCGCACTACTATACACAGCTCGAATCTGGGAAGGCCAGCAATAGTGGTCGCGGGACGTTATTTTCTGTTATATTACGTTCGGCTACGTCATCATTTGTTAGGTTAGGAAAAGGTGGCTTTAACTTTTG
>NW_016956799.1:0-257 GCF_001483705.2 Eufriesea mexicana
GTATATCAGAAGAGACGAATCCACGCAAACCTATCCCAAACCAACAGAACATAGGCATACGTAGCATAAATCGAACCATTGTGCCGAGACCGCTACTGCTACTCAACCCCAGAGCCAAGCAGGACATACTAGACCACAGTGGAGCGCAGAAATCCACGAACAGCAGTGTACAGCACAAAAATTAAAGCTGTCCTGGCAAAACTTGTCCTGACCTAACCTAACCGAACGTAACTTGACTCATCATAAGAAGACGATAC
>NW_016956799.1:1226-2107 GCF_001483705.2 Eufriesea mexicana
ATTGCTGGCCTCCCCAAAGTCAAGCGGGAGAGGTTAGCGGAGAGTAGAACGCAGAGATCCGTATAATCGCAGTGGATATCAGAAAAGTCGAAGCCACCCAAGCCTAACCCAAAGCAACAGAACATAAACATACGTAGCCTGACACAATCTAACGGGTCGAGACCGCTATTGTTGCTCTCCACAGTGCCAAGCAGGACATGCTAGAGCGCAGTGCAGCGCAGAAACCAATCTACTAGCAGAGTACAGCACAAAAGTTAATGGTATCCTGGCCAAACATTTCCCCAGCTAACATATCCAAACGTAACCTAACTCAACCTAACGTGACGCGACCACTAATGCTGGCTTCCCCAGATTCAAGCGGAACACGTTAGTGGAGAGTAGGATGCAGAAATCCATATAATCGCAGTGTATATCAGAAAAGTCAAAGCTACCCAAGCCTAACCCAAACCAATAGGCCATAAACGAGCATTGCCTGACTCAACCTAACGTGCCGAAACAGCTGCTGTTGCCCTCCCGAGAGTCAATCAGGACACACTAGAGCACAGTAGAGCGCTGTAATCCAACGAATGTCAGTGTACAGCACATAAGTTAAAGCTATCGTGACCAAACTTAACCTGACCCAACCTAATCGAACGCAACCTGACTCACCATAACGTGCCGATAACATTATTCCTGGCCTTGCCAGAGCCAAGCTGAGATTATTAGAGCACTGTAGGGCACAGAAGTCCACCTAATAGCAGACTATAGGACTGAAGTCTTAGCTATCCGCTCCAAACCTAAATAATCGTATCATAACCAAACTTATCCAGACGTACACTATCGTGCCGCGACCTCAATTACTGTCCTACCCAGAGACAAACAAGGCATACTCGGAGGCGGTA
>NW_016956800.1:0-1147 GCF_001483705.2 Eufriesea mexicana
ATGGATGTATGTAGGAATGTATGTATGGATGTGTGTATAGATGTGAGTATGGATGTATGTATGAATCGAAATATGGTTGTACGTATGGATGTGTCTATCTATGTATGTACGTATGGATGTGTGTATAAATTTTTCGATGGATGGATGTATGGATGTATGGATGTATATATGAATGAATGTAAGGATGGACGTGTGGATGTACGGTTCGGTGTATGGATGGATGAACGTACGGGTGGCAGCGTGCGTGGTTTGATATATGGATGGATGGATGGGTGGATGGATTTATGGATGTATGGATGTATGTATGTATGGTTGTATGGGAGGATGGATGTTTGGATGGATGGATGGATGGATGTACGGATGTATGAATGTATGGAATTATGGGTGCACGATGTATGGGTGGATGGGTGTATGGATGGATGGATGTATGGATGTCTGAATGTACGGATGAATGGATGTATAGACCTATGGGAGGATGGATGTATGGATGTATGGATGTATGTATGTTTGGATGTATGGGAGGATGTATTATGTATGGATGTATGCATGCACGTGTATATGGATGGGCGGGTGAATGGATGTATGGATGTACGTATGGATGTGTGTATCGATGTATGTATGGGTGTATGTTTGGATGTATGTATGAATGTATGGATGTATGGATTTACGGAAGTGTGGATGTATGAACGTATGGATGTATGGATGTATGGATGTAAGGATGTATGGATGTATGGACGGATGGATGGGTGGATGGATGGATGGATGGATGGACGGATGGGTGGATGTATGGATATACTCATGGATGTGCGAAGGGATGGATGTACGGATATATAGATGTATGTATGTATGTAAGTGTGGATGGTTGAGATGGTTGGATGGATGGACGCATGGCTGGATGTGTGGATGGATGGTTGGATGGATGGGTTGAATGATGGATGAATGGATGGATGGATGGGTGGATGTATGGATGTATGTATAAATGGAAGTTTGGATGGTTGTATGTATGAAAGGATGTATGTATGTGTGTATGGATACCTGTATGGAATGGTATATGTATGAATATTTGTGCGTATGAATGTATGGATCTCTGTATGGATGTGTGTATTTATCAATATATGGTTGTATATATGGATGTATGCATGGATGT
>NW_016956801.1:0-1376 GCF_001483705.2 Eufriesea mexicana
TTCCTCCTTTTTTATCCAAGAAAGATATCTCACCACCATATTATTCGAAAATGTCAATAAAATATAACTTTACAGCCAGATTCCACAGCATTGCAATGGCTATAGAACGCCAATAGAATCTTCCCTGAGAATTTATGCAAGAAAGTTAACTCACCACGATATTAGTCGAAAATGTCAATAAAATTGAATTTTCCAGCCAGATTCTACAGCATTGCAATGGCTATAGTACGCCAAAAGGATCTTTCCTCCATAATTATGCAAGGAAGCAAGCTCACCGCGATATTAGTCGAAAACGTCAATAAAATTTAACTTTCCAGCCAATTGAACTTTCCAGCCCGATTCTGCACCATTGCAACGGCTATAGCACGCTGAAAGTATCTTTCCTCCTTACTTATGCAAGGAAGTTGGCTCACCACGGTGTTCGTCGAAAATGTTAATAAAATTGAGTTTTCCACCCAGATTCTATAGCATTGCAATGCCTATAGCTCGCCAATAGAATCTTTCATCCCTATTTAAGCAAGAATGTTAACTCACCACAATATTAGGCGAAAATGTCAATGAAATTGAATTTTCCAGCCAGATTCTGCAATATTGCGATGGCTATAGTACGCAAAAAGGATCTTTCCTCCATAATTATGCATGGAAGCTGGCTCACCACGATACTAGTCGAAACTGTCAAAAAATTGCACGTTCCAGCCAGATTCCAGAGCATTGCAATGGCGATAGCACGCCAATAGAATCCTTCCTTCGTATTTATGCAAGAAAGGTAGCTCTCCACGATATTAGTCAAAAATGTAAATAAAATTGAATTTTCCAATCAGATTCTATAGCATTGCAATGCCTATAGCACGCCAATTGGTTCTTTTCTCCTTATTTATGCAAGAAAGTTAACTCACCACGATATTAGTCGAAAATGTCAATAAAATTGAATTTTCCAGCCCGATTATGCAGCATTGCAACGGCTATAGCACGCCGAAAGTATCTTTCCTCCTTACTTATGCAAGGAAGTTGGCTCACCGCGATATTAGTCAAAAATGTCAACAAAATTGAATTTCCAGCCAGATTCTTCAGCATTGCAATGGCTATAGTACGCAAAAAGGATCTTTCCTTCATGATTATGCAAGGAAGCTAGCTCACCACGATATTAGTCGAAACTGTCAAAAAAATTGCACTTTCCAGCCAGATTCCAGAGCATTGCAATGGCTATAGCACGCCAATAGAATCTTTCCTCCTTATTTATGCAAGAAAGTTAGCTCACCAAGATATTAGTCGAAACTTTCAATAAAATTGAACTTTGCAGCCAGATTCCAGAGCATTGCAGTGCCTATAGCACGCCAAGAGAATCTTTCCTCCTTATTTATGCAAGGAAGTTGGCT
>NW_016956801.1:5815-6022 GCF_001483705.2 Eufriesea mexicana
TCCTTACTTATGCAAGGAAGTTGGCTCACCACGATATTAGTCGAAAATGTCAATAAAATTGAATTTTCCAGCCAGATTCTACAGCATTGCAATGGCTATAGTACGCCAAACGGATCTTTCCTCCATAATTATGCAACGAAGCTAGCTCTGCACGATATTAGTCGAAAACGTCAATAAAATTGAACTTTCCAGCCCGATTTTGCACCA
>NW_016956802.1:0-15058 GCF_001483705.2 Eufriesea mexicana
AGCCATCGTAACATAACCGTACGTAACATAACTCAACCGAACGTACCGCGACAACAATTGCTGGCCTCCCGATAGCGATAGCAGAACAGAATAGAGGAGAGTAGAATGCAACAATCCATAGAATCGCAGCGTATATCAGAATGTCAAAGCTACCCGAAATCTAACCCAAACCAACAGTGCATAGGCAAACACATCCTAACTCAAAGTAACGTGGCGATACCGCTATTGCTGCCTCGCAAGTGTCCAGCAGGACATACTGGAGGGGAGTAGGGCGTGGAAATCCACCGAATAGCAGTGTAAAGCACAAAAGTTGAAGATAGCCTAACCAAACTTAGCCTAACCAGCCTATGTGAAAGTAAGCTAACTCATCATAACGTGCCAGGGCCACTATTGCTGGCCTTCCCAGAGCCAAGCAGAAAATATTACAGTACTGTAGAAGTCAGAGATCCTCCTAATAGCAGACTATAGCATTAAAGTCAAAGCTATCCTCTCTAAACTTAACCAAACGTAAAATGACCGAACGTATAGTAATTCAACCCAGCATGCCGCGGCCGCTATTTTTGGCCTCCCCGGAGACAAGCAGAGCACACTAGTGGAGAGTAGAACACAGAAATCCACACAATCACTGCGTATATCTGGAAAGTCAAAGCTGCCCTGACATAACCCAGATCTTCCGAATATAACCAAACATAACCTAACTGAGTCTAGCGTGATGAGACCGCTACTACCGCCGCCAGGGCAAGCAGGACATACTAGAGCACAGCAAAGTGCAGAATTCCACTGAATAGCAGTGTACAGCACAAGAGTTAAAGCTATCCTGACCAAAATTAGCATAGCCCAACTTAACCGTACGTAACCTGACTCAACATAACGTGCCGAGATCACTATTGCAGGCCTTCCATGAGCCAAGCTGAAAATATTAGAGCACTGTATTGCGCAGAGATCCAACTATGTGCAGACTATTTCATTAAAGTCAAAGTCATCCTCCCCTATCTTAACTACCTCTATCATAACCGAACGCAACCTAACTAAACCTAGTGTGCCACGTTCGCTATGCTGGCCTCCACAGAGCCAAGCAGGACGCATAAGTGTGGTGTAGAACGCAGAAATGCATAGAATCTCAGTGTATGTGAGATAAGACAGTGCTACCAAAGCCTAACGCAGACCAACAGAACATAACAAAACATGCTCTAATTCAACCCAAAGTAACGAGACCACTATTGCTGTCCATCCCAGAGCCAAGCAGGGCATACTAGAGCTGAGTAGAGCGCAGGAATCCTCCGAATAGCAATGTATAGCACAAATGTCGAGGAAAACGTAACGGTACGTGACCTAACCTAACATAACCAAACGTAACCTAACTAAGCACATCGTTCCACGGCCGTTATTGCTGGCCTCGGCAGAGTCGAGCAGAGTATAGTAGAGCAATGAAGAGCGCAGAAATCAATTGAATAGTAGCGTATGGAGAAAAGTCAAAGTTACGATATCCTAACCTAAGCAAACTTAACATTGCCAAAAGTAATATAACTCAACATGACGTGACGCGAGCACTATTGCCAGCCTCCCCAGAGCCAAGCCGCGCCTACTAGAGGATCATTGAGCCCAGAGGTCCATATAATGGCAGTGTAAAGCACGAAAGGCAATGACGTCCGCACCTAACACCAACAAACCTAACCTGACCGAGCGTAACATAGTACAACCTAACGGGCATCGGCCACAATTTCTGTCCCTCCAACATTAAAGCAGAGAATATTAGATGGCAGTAGAGGCAGAAATCCACCGGATAGCAGTGTATAGCGCAATAGTCGAAGATATCCTACCTTAACCAAGCGAAACGTAACATAACCGTACACAATGTACCTCAGCCTAACGTGTCGAGACCACTACAGCTGGCTGCCACATAGCCAAGCAGGATATAGTAGAGCTCAGTAGATCGTAGGAATCCACCGAAGAGCAGTGGATGGCACAAAAGTCAAAGCCATCCTAATCAAATTTACCCTAACCTAGCCAAGTCTAACGTAGCATAGCTGAACCAAACGTGCCACGACCACTATTGCTGGCCTCGCCAGCGACAAACAGAGCACATTTGAGCACAGTAGAGCGTAGAAATCCACCGAATAGCTGTGTCGGCCACAAGAGGTAAAGCTACGCTTTCCAAATCAGACCAATCGTAACGTAATCGAACGCAGCTTGGCATAGAGTAACATGCCGAGTACCACTGCCGCTGTCCTCCCCAAGTCAAGCAGAGCATGGTAGAGCACGGTGGAGCGCAGATATCCGCCGAAGAGCTATGTATATCACAAGAGTCGCAGTCACACTATCCTGCCCTAACTAAACCTTACCTAGCCGAAGGTAGAATAACTCAACCTAAAGTGCCGTGACAACAATTACTGGCGTCCAGGGGACGAGCAGAGTGTGATAGCGCACAATAGATCGCAGAAGTCCATAGGGTAGCAGTGTGTAGCGCAAAAGACAAAGCTACCCCTACCTAAAGCAGGACAACCTAACACAACCAAGCGCCATCTAATTCAACCTAACGTGCCGAGATGACTATTCCTGGCACCCCCAAAAATCGAAAAGAGTATAGTAGAGCAACAAACAGCGCGGAAATCCACCGAATAGCAGTGTATACCACAAAGGCCGAATTTGTCCTTTCGCATCCTGGCCAAACATAGCATAAGCAAACGTAACATAACAAAACCCGACGTGCCTAGGCCGCTGATTTTGGTCTCCCCAACGCCAAGCAGAAAATATTAGAGGCGGCCGGAGAAGACAAATCAATAGAATGGCAGTGAATAGCAGTAAGGGAAAGGCTATCTGAACCTAACCCATGCTAACATAACCTAACCAAACGTGTCATATCTAAACCTAACGAGGCGCGGACTCTATTTCTGGCCTCCCCAGAGCAAAGCAGGGCATGTTAGAGCACAGCAGAGGGCAGGAGTTCATCGAAAATCTGTGTACAGTACGAAAGACAAAGATATACTAACCAAACTTGACCTAACCTAACCTCACCAAACGTAACCCAACCATACCTTACGTGACACGACCGCTATTGCTAGCTCCCCGAGAGTCGAGCAGAGTATAGTGGCGCAATGCAGAGCGCAGAAATCCACCGAATAGCAGTGTGTGGCACAGAAGTCGAAGCTATCCTATCCCAACCTAACCAAACGTAGCACAACCGGACGTAACATAACTCTGTCTAACGTGCCGTGACCACTACTGCTGGCCTCCCTATAGCCGAGTAGAATATACTGGAGCACTGTAGAACTCGGAAATCCTACGAATAGCGGAGTACAGCATAAGAGTCACAGATACCATAACGAAACATTACATATCGTAACATAATCGAGCGTAACCTAACTCATCCAAACGAGCCGTGACCACTATCTCTGATCTTCCCATAGGCAAGCAGAGGATAGCAGGGCAATACAGATCGCATAATTCGGCCGAGTATCAGAGTACGGCACAACAGTCAAAGTTACACTAACCAAACGTGACCATGCCGAACGTAACATAGCTCAACCTAGCTTACCGGGATCAGAGTTGCTGGCCTTCCCAGTGTCAAGTGGAGTATAGTAGAGCAACAACGAGCCCAGAAATCCTCCGAACAGCAGTGTATAGCACGAAGGTCAAGGATAACCTGGCCGAGCTTGTCATAACCTAACCCTACCGAACGTAATATAACTCAACCCAACGTGCAGAGACCACTATGACTGGAGTCCCGAGAGCCATGCAGATAATATTAGAATACAGTAGAGCGCAGAAACCAGCGGATAGCGGTGTATAGCACAAACGTCCAAACAATCATATCCTAACCATACCAAACGTAGCATACCCTGACGTACCATAGCTCAATCCAACGTGCCGAGACTACTATTGCTGGCCACCACAGAGCCAAGCAGAGAACACTAGAGCACACTGGAGCGCAGAAGTCCAC
Source organism: Eufriesea mexicana (assembly GCF_001483705.2). NCBI lineage: Eukaryota > Metazoa > Arthropoda > Insecta > Hymenoptera > Apidae > Eufriesea > Eufriesea mexicana. Next base: position 3,941 of record NW_016956802.1, read on the forward strand.
CGGACAGAAGTGTAAAGCACAAACGTCAAAGCAAACCTATCCTGATATGTCCAACCTTAACATAACCAAACGTAACATAACTCAACCTAACGTACATTGACCACATTTTCTGGCCTCCACGGGGTCGAGCTGGAATTACTAGAGGACAGTAGGGCGCAGAAGTCCATAGATACGATGTGTATAGCACAAAAGTCACATCTATCCAGATCCAATCCAAGCTAACGTAACCTAACCGAACGTAGCATACCTCAACATAACGTGCCGCGGCCGCACTTGCTAGCCTCCCCTGGGCCAAGCAGAATGTAGTAGATCGTAGTCGAGCGCAGAGATCCACCGAAAAAGAGCGTATAACATGAAAGTCAAAGCTACCGTTGCCGAAATTAAGCAAACATAAACTAATCAAACGTAAGATAACAAAACCTGACGTGCAGAGAGCAATATTGCTGGCATTCCGAGGGCTGAACATAATTTAGTAGAGCACATTACAGCGCAGGAATACACCGAAAAGCTGTGTATAGCACGAAAGTCTATGCCACACGTCCGAGCTTAACCTAACCTAACCCAACCTAACGTAAACTAACTCAACATAACGTGCCGAGACTACTATTGCTGACCTCCACAAACGCAAGTAGAAGATAGTAGAGCACGGCATAGCGCAGGAATCCACCACATTGCAGTGTTTAGCACAAAGCTCAAACATATCCAGACAAAACTTGTCCACACCTAACCCATCTAAGCGTAGTGTAACACAATATAACATGACAAGACCAATATTACCGCCCTCCCAGAGCCAACCAGAGCATATGGGAGCGCATTCGAATGTAGAAATCCACCTGAGACCAGTGAATAGCACAAAAGCCAAAGTAGCCTATCCTAACCAAGCCAAACGTGACAGACCCAAACGTAGTCTAACTCACCCTAACATTACGATACCACTATTGCTGCCCTCGACAGAGACAAGCTGAATGCACTACAGCACATTAGAGCACAGAGATCCACAGCACTGCAGTGAATGGCACAAGTGCCGGAGATACCCTAACCCAACCTAACATAATCTAGCCTAACCAAGCACAACATAAACCAACATGGCGTGCCGCGGCTACTGCTCCTGTCCTCCCCAGAGCAAAACAGACTGTAGTAGAGCAGTTTAGGTAACAGGAACTCGCCGAAAATCAGTGTAAAGCACAAAAGTCGAAGCAGCCTCTCCTAATATAGCCAAACGCGACATACTCAAACGTTTCCGAGCTCAACCTATCATGACGAGACCACAATTGATGGCATTGTCAGAGCAAAGCAGAAAATATTGGAGCACGGTAGAGCGCAGGCATCCGCGGGTGGCAGTGTATAGAACAAGGGCATAAACTATCTTATCCTAACCTCACCAAGCGTAACATATTCAAACGCAATGCAACTCAAACAAACATGACGGAACAACCGTTGGTGGCTTCCTGAGAGCCAAGCGGAATATACTAGAGCACAGCAGATCGCACAAATCCGCCGCATTGCAGTGTGCAGCACAAAAGTCAAACATATCCTGACCTAACTTGACCTAACCTAACCTATGCATATGTAGTGTAACCATACATAACGTGCCGCGACTAATGCTGTCATCCCCAGTGCCAAGCAGAATGTAGTAGAACACTACCGAGTGCGGGAATCCTCCTAATAGCAGTGTATAGCGCGGAAGTCAAAGATAGCCTGACGGAGCTTGACAAAACCTAGCATATCCAAACGTAGTGTAACCCAACATAACGTAACGAGACCAATACTGCCGGCCTCCACACTGCCGGCCTCCCAGAACCAATCAGAGCATACTAGAGCGCGTTAGAGGCCCAAAATCGACCGAATAACAGTTTATCGCTCAAAAGTCAAAGAAACCCTGACCGAGCCTTCCTAACCTAACCTAACGAAAGGTAACCTTACTCAACCTTACGTGCCGAGGCCACTACTATTGGCCACCCCAGAGCCCAGCAGAGCATCTTATAGCGCATGAGACTGCAGAAATTCACCGCATTGCAGTGTATAGCCCAAAAGTCAAACATACCATGACAGAACCTGGCCTCGCCTAACATACCCAAACGTAGTGTAACTCAACATAACGTGACGAGAGCGCTGTTACTGGCCCCCACAATTGCAAGCAGAATATACTGGAGCACGGTAGAGAGCAGAGATCCATCGCATTCCAATTAAGAGCTGAAACGCCGAAGATAATCTAACATAGCCTGACATAATTTAACCTAACCAAACGCAGCATAGCCCAACATGACGTTCCGCAACCATTGCTCCTGGCCTCCCCGGAGCAAAGCAGAATGTATTAGAGCACAATTGATCACAGAAATACACCGAATGGCAGTGTAAAGCACAAAAGTCAAAGTAGCATGTCATAACCTAGCCAAACGTAACATAACCAAACGTAACCTAACTCATTACAACATGACCCGAGCTCTATTTCACGCCACAACAGAGCCGAGCAGCGTATAGTAGCCAAATGTAGAGCGCAGAGATCCACCGGAAAACAGTGTAAATCGCAAAAGTAAAAGAAATCCTAACCAAGCCTTCCTAACCTACCCTAACGAAACGTAACGTAGCCCTACCGAACGTGCCGCGACCACTATGGCTGGCCACCACAGAGCCGAGCAGAACATATTGGTGGGCACTAGACCGCAGAAGACGGTGGATAGCAGTGTATGGCACATACGTCTTTGCTATCCTATCCTAACCTGACCAAACTTACCGTAACCAATCGCTGCAGAGCTCAACCTAACCTGCCGAGGCAACTATTGCTGGAGTCCCCAGATCCGAGCAGAATATACTAAAGCACAGCAGAGCACAGAAATTCACCGCATTGCAGTGTATAGCGCAAAAGTTGAACATATCCTGTCACAAACGGATCTTACTTTACCTGCACAAACGTAGTGTATTTAAACGTAACGTGACGAGACTAATATTGCTGGCACACCCAGCGCCAGACAGAGCACATTAGAGTACATTAGAGATCAGATATATGCCGAATAGCAGTGAGTAGCACAGGTGTCAAAGTAGCCTATCCTAACCTAGCCAAGCGTAACACAACCAAACGAAGCCTAACTAAACCTAACATGACCAGACCACTATTGGTGTCCCGCACAGAGATAAGCAGAATTTACTACAGCACAGTAGAGCGCAGAAGTCCACCGCACTGCAGTTAATAGCACAAAACCAGTAGATATCCTAACCTAATCTGACAAAGCCTAACCTAACCGAACGTAGCATAACTCAACATGACGTGCCGCAACCACTGCTCCGCCCCCCCCCCGCCCTGAGCCAAGCAGAATGTAGTAGTGCACAGAAGATCAGGAAAATTCGACGCAAAACAGTGTTTAACACGAATGTCAAGGCAAACCATACCAAATATTGCCTAATATAACCTATCCATCCGTAACACAACTCAAACCGTCGTGCCACTGCCACTGTTGCTCGCCTCCACAGAGCTGAGCGGAGCATAGTAGAGCACTGTAGTGCGCAGAAATCCACCGCATTGCAGTCAAAAGCACAAGAGTCGAAAAAACCCTAACATAACCTGACCTAACCTAACCTAACCAAACGAAGCGTAACTCAACAGAGCGTGCAGCGACCACGGCTAAGGGACTCCCCAGAGCCAAGCAGATTACAGTAGAGCACGGTACATCACAGGAACCCGCCGGATAGGAGTGTACAGCACGAAAGTCAATGCCGTCCATACCAAACATAGCCTAACCAAACGTAGGCTAACCCGGGGTCATACCGCAAAAGTCGAAGAAGCTCTTACCAAGCCGTCGTAACGTAACCCAACGAAACGTAACCTGACTCAAGCTGAAGTGCCGGGAGTACTATTATATATAACTATATATATAACTATAGCACAAATGCCATAGCTATCCTCTCCTAACCTAACCAAACTTAACATGACCAAATGAACCTAACTGAACCTAACGTGCCGCGACAACTATTGCAGGCCTCCTAGAGCCAAGAAAAACACATTAATGCAGAGTACAACGCAGAAATCCCCAGAATCGCAGCGCATGTCGGAAAAGACAAAGCCACCCAAACCTAACCCGAACAAACGGAACGTAACCAAATATAGCCTGACACTACCTAACACGCAGAGACCAGTATTGCTGGACTCCACAGAGCCAAGGTGGGCACGTTAGTACAGATTAGAACGCAGAAATCCATAGAACCGCAGTGAACATCAGAAAAGTCAAAGCCAACCAAGCCTATCGCAAACCAACGGAACATATCCAAACGTAGCCTAACTCAACGTAACGCGCCGAGTCCGCTATTGCTGCCCTCCCCAGCGCAAAGCAGGTAATACTTGTGCACAGCACAGCGCAGGAATCCACCGAATAGCAGTGTTCAGCACATAAGTTGAAGCTACCCTGTCCTAACTTATCGTGACCCTACCCAAGCGAACGTAACCTGACTCAACTTATCGTGCCGAGACCACTATTGCTCGACATACCAGAGCCAAGCTGAGAATATTAGGGCACAGTAGGGCTCCGAAACCCACCGAATAGCAGACTATAGCACTAAAGTCAGAGCCATCCTCTCCAAATCTAGCCATTAGCAGCATAATCGAACGGAACCTAACTCAACATAACGTGCCGCGACCACCACTGCTGGCCTCCACAGAGCCAAGCAGCGCACGGTAGTGGAGAGCAGGGTGCAGAAATCCATATGATCGTAGTGTATATCAGAAAAGTCAAAGCTACACAAGCCAAACCCAAGCTAACAGAACATAACCGAAGATAGTATAACTCAACCTAACATGCCGAGGCCGCTATTGCAGCGAATCCCAGAGCGGAGCAGGATATGCTAGAGCACATTAGAGGGCAGAAATTCAACGAATAGCATTGTACAGCACATAAGCTAAAGCTATCCTGACCAATCTTAGCCTGACCAAACTTAGCCTGACCCGACATAAGCGAACGCAACCTGTCACAACATAACGTGCAAAGACCACTAGCCTTCCCATAGCCAAGCTGAAAATATTAGAACACAGTAGGGCGCTGCAAACCACCTAATAGCAGACTATAGCACTAATGTGAAAGCAACCTCTCCTAACCCAAACATTTGTAACTTAACCAAACGTAGCTTGGCTTAGCCTAACGTGCCGCGACCACGATTTATGGCCTACACAGAGTCAAGCGGAACAAGTTAGTGGAATGTGGAACGCAGAAATCCTTATAATCGCAGTGTATACCAGGAAAGCCATAGCAACCCAAACCAACATAGCAGAAGGAGGCACAGCCCAGCTGAAAGTAACGAACCGAGACCGCTATTTCCGCCCTCTCCAGAGCCAAACAAGACATACTAGAGCGCAGTGAAGCGCGGAAATCCACACAATAGCCGTGTACATGACAATAGTTGATGCTACTTTAATCAAACTTAGTCCAACCCGACCTAACCGAGCGTAACCTGACCCGGCGTAGCGTTCCGAGGCCACTACTGCTGGCCTTCTCAGAGACAAGCTGAAGCATTACAGAACTGCAGGTCGCCGGAATCCTAATGGCAGACTATAGCACTAAGGTCAAAGCCATCCTGTTCTAAGCTAACCAATCGTAACATAACAAAACGTAACCCATCTCAAACTAACGTGCCGCGACCGCTATTTTTGCCCACCCCAGAGACAAGCAGCACATATTAGAGCACAGTTGAGCGCAAGAATCCACCGAATAGCAGCGTACAGCACAAAAGTTAAAGCTATCCTCTCCAAACTTGTCCTGACCCAACCTAACCGAACGTAACCTGACTTATCTTAACGTGCCGAGATCACTATTGCTGGCATGGCCAGAGCCAAGGTGGAAATATTAGAGCACTGTAGGGCGCAGGAGGCCGCCTAATAGCAGACTATAGCACTAAAGGCGTTGCTATTCTCTCCTAACCTAAAGGTCCGTAATATAACCAAACGTATCCTAGCTTACACCAACGTGCTGCGGCCACGATTACTAGCCTCTACATAGCCAAGCAGGACATACTAGAGCACAGTGGAGAGCAGAAGTCCACTTGTTAGCAGTGTACATTACAAAAGTTAATGCTACCCTGACAAAGCATAGCCTGTCCCCATCGAACAGAACGTAACCTGACACGACCTAACGTGCGGAGGCCATTATTACTGGCCCCCCTAACGCCAAGCTTGCGGCATTACAGCACACTATGGCGCAAGTATCTACCTAATAGCAGACTATAGCACTAGATTCAAAGCTATCACCTCCTATCCTAGGCAATCGTAACATAACCAAACGTATCCTGACACAACCTAACGTGCCGCGACCGCTGTTGAATGCCACCTCAGAGCCATGCAGAACACATTAGTAGTGGGCACAACGCACTAATCGATATAATCGCAGTGTATATCAGAAAAGTCAAAGGTACCCAAATCTACCACAAGTCAACAGAACATAGCCAAGCATTGCATGAATCAACCTTTCTTGACGAGACCGCTATTGCTGCCCTCCCAGAGCCAAGCAGGACAAACTGGAGCACACTAGAGGTCAGGACTCCGCCGAATGGCGGTGTACAGCACGAAAATTGAAGTTATACTTCACCAAACGTGGCCTAACCCAAACTAAGCGAACGTAGCATGGCTCATCGTAACGCGTCGAGACGACTCTTGCTGGCCTCGCCAGCACCAAGCTGAAAATACTAGCACAATATAGGGCGCAGGAATCCACCTAATAGCAGGCTGTAGCGGTAAAGTCAAAGTTGTCCTCTCCTATCCTAAGCGATCGCAACATAGGCAAACGTATTCTGACTCATTCTATCGTGCCGCGACCGCTACAGCAGGCGTCCCCAGAGCCAAGCAGAAGACATGATTGGAGAGTAGGACGCAGAAATCCTTAGAATCGCAGTGTATATCGGAAATGTCGGAGCTACCCAAACATAACACGGTCAAAATGAAAATAACCAAACAAAGCCTAACTCAACCTAACGTGCCGCGACCGCAATTCCTGGTATACCCTGAGACAAGCAGGACATACTAGAGCACAGTAGAGTGCAGACATCCACCGTAGCGCAAAAGTTAAAGCTATCTTTACCAAGCGTACCCTAACCCAACCTAACCGAACGTCTCCTGACTCATAATAATGTGCCGAGACGACGCTTACTGAGCTAGCCAGATCCAAGCCGAAAGCATCAGGGCACTGTAGGGCGCAGAAATCCACCTAACCGCAGACTAAGGCAATATAGTCAATCCTATCCACTCCAAGCGTAACCAATCGTGACATAACCAAACCTAGCATAACTCAGCCTCACGTACCGCGACCACTTTTGCTGACTTTCACAGAGCCAGGCAGAACAGGTTGGTCTGGAGTTGAACGTAGAAATCCATAGAACCGCAGCGTATACCAGAAAAGTCAAACCCACCCAAACCCTATCCAAACCAACAAAACATATCCAAACATAGCCCAACTTTAATCAACGTGCCGAGAATCGATGTTGCTGCCGTCCCCAGTGCCAAGCAGAATAAACAAGAGCACAGTTGATCGTAGAAATCGGCAGATAGCTGGGTATAGCACAAAAGTCTATACTACCCCATCCTAACCTCACCATACGTAACATAACCGAACTTAGCATAGTTCAAACTAACGTGCCGAGAACACTGTGGCTGCCATCCCGAGAGCCGAGCAGCGTATACTAGAGCACAGCAGCGCGCTGAAATCCAACTCATTGCAGTGTATGGCACAAAGGTCAAACATATCCTGACCTAACTTGACCGAACTTAACCTATCTAAACGTGGTTTAATCGAGCACAACGTGACGAGACCAATATTGCTTGGCTATCCAGCGGCATGCAGAGCACATTAGAGCGCAATAGGGCGCAGAAGTCCACCGAATAGTGGTGTACAGCGCAAAAGACGGAGTAGCCAATCCTAACCAAACGAAACGTAACCCAAGCAAACATAGCCAAACTCATCCTAACGTGCCGAGACCGCTACTGCTGGCCTACCGAGAGCCTAGCAGAAGATAGTAGTGCACATTAGATCACAGAAATCCACCGAACAGAAGTGTATAGCACGAAAATCGAAGCCTTCCTAACCTAACCTGGCGAGAACTAACTTTACACAAGCTAACGTGCCGAGACCACTATTACTGGCCACCCTAGATCCAAGCAGAGCATATTAGAGCACATTATAGCGCACTAACCCACCGAATAGCGGTGTATAGGGCAAAAGACAAAGTAGCCTACCATAACCTAGCCAAACGTAACATATCCAAACGTAGCTTAACTCAACCTAACATGACAAGATTACTATTGCTGCCCACCATAGAGACGAGCAGAATGTACTAGATCACAATAGTGCGCAGAGACCCACCGGATTGCAGTGATAAGCGTAAGAGTCGGAGATATCCGAACTTGACCTGTCCTAACCTAACCAAACCAAGCGTTGCATAGCTCAACGCAACGTGACGCGGCCACTGCTCCTGGCCTCCTCAGAGACAAGCACATTATAGAAGAGCAAGGTACATCACAGAAATATACCGAAAAACAGTGTACAGCACGAAAGTCAAAGTTATCCTCACCACACATAGCCCAGCCTAACCCAACCGATCGGAACGTAACTAAACCTAACGCACCCCGACCACTATTGTTAGCCTCGCGAGAGTCGGGCACAGCATGCTAGAGGGCAGTAGAGCGCAGATATCCATAGAATCGCGGTGTATAGAACGAAACTAATATATATCCAGATTTAACAAAAGCTAACATAACCAAACCAAACGTAGCATAACTCAATGCAACTTGCCGCGGACACTATTGGTGTCATTCCCAGGGCTAAGCATAAGATAGTAGACCACAGTACCGCACAGAAGTACTCCAAATACGAGTGTATAGCACGAGAGTCTAGGTTAACCGCACCGAGCATAACCTAACCTAATCCAGCCATACGTGGCCCAACTGAACCTATCCTGAGGAGACCACTATTGCTGGTCAGCACAGAGACAAGCAGAGAATACTAGAGCACAGTAGAGCGCTGAGATCCTCCGCGTTGCAGTCAATATGACAAAGGCCGTATATATCCCGGCCTAACCTGACATAATCTAACCTAACCAAATGCAGCACAATCCAACATGACGTGCCGAGACCACTACTGCTGGCCCCTCCAGATCCCAGTAGAATATGCTAGAGCACGACAAAACACAGAAATCCACCAAATAACAGTTTATAGCACGGAAGCATAAGCTATCCGTACGAAATAAAACCTAACCTGTCCAAATCAATCTCAACATAGCTGAACATAACGCGCCACGGCTACTATTGCACGCCTACACAGATTCGGGCAGAGCATAGTAGAGCAATGCAGAGGGCAGAAATCCACCAAATCACAGTGTGTAGCACAAAAGTCGAAGATATCCTAACACAACGTGATCTAACCTAACCTAACCGAGCGCAGAATTGCTCAACATAACCTGCCATGACCACTGCTCCAGGCCTCCCCTGAGCGAAGCAGAGTGTCGCAGTGCACAGTAGATCACAGAAAGCCTCCGAAGAACGGTGTATAGTACGAAGGACAAAGCAACGCTGACCAAACTCAGCCTAACAATACCAAACATTACATAACACAACCTGACGTGACCCAACCACCATTACCAGCCTGCCCAGAGTCGAGCAGAGTATAGTAGAGCAATGTGAAGTGCAGAAACCCACTGACTAGCAGTTTATAGCACTAATGTCAAAGAAATACTAAGCGAGCCTTCCTAACATAACCTAACAAAACGTAACCTTACCCAACCTGTCGTGCCGAGACCACTACTGCCACTGCAGAGCCGAGCACAATATACCGGAGCACAGTAGAGCACAGAAATCCGCCGCATTGCACTGTATAGCACTAAAGTCAAAAATAACCTAACCTAACCTACCTAACGTAACATACCAGAACGTTGCGCAATTCAACGTAACGTGATGCGACAAATATTGCTGAACTCCCCAGAGCCAAGCAGAACATACTAGAGCACAGTAGAAAGCAGAAATCCACCGAATAACTATGTATAGCACAAAGGTCAATGCTACCTCATCCAAACCTGACCAAACGCAGCATAACCGAAAGTTACCTATCTCATACTATCGTGCCGTGAAAACTGTTGCTGGCCTCCCGAGACCCAAGACGAATATACCACAGCACAGTAGAACGCAGAAGTCCACCGCACAGCAATGTATAGCATAAATGTCAAAATAGCATGTCGTAACGTAGCCGAACGTGACATAATCAAACATAGCCCAGACCAGCGTAACATGACGAGACCACCATTGCTGGCCTCCACGGAGACAAGCAGAATGTAGTAGAGCACAGTATGTCGCAGATATCTACCTAATAACCATGTATAGCACGAAAGTTAAAGCCGTCCTAACCAAACTATTCCTAACCTAACACCACCAAACGTAACATAACTCAACCTCACGTGCCACGACCACTATTGCTCGCCTCCCTGGAGCCAAGCAGAATACCGAAGAGCACAGAAGATCACAGGAACCCACAGAAAGCAGTGTATGGCACGAAAGCCAAGGCTGTCGTAACCAAACTAAGCAGAACATAACCTATTCAAACGCAACATAGCACAACCTAACGTGCCGTGACCAGCATTCCCGGCATCCACAGCGCCAAGCAGAGCATATTAGAGCAGAGTGGAACGCAGATGTCCACCGAATAGCAGCGTATAGCGCAAAAGACGACGCTATCCTATCCTAACATAATAAAACGTAACCTAACCAAACGTAGCCTAACTCAAGCAAACGTGAGGAGACCAATGTCGCTGGCCTCCCAGCGCCAAACAGAGAATATTAGAGCGCAGTAGGGAGCAGAATTCCACCGCATATTAGTGCATAGACAAAAACCGTACCTAATACAAGCGAACGTAATCCAACCGAACGTAACGTAGCTCATGCTAACGTGCCGAGACCACAATTGCCGACTTCCCCAGAGCCAAGCGAAGCGCATTAGAGCACATTAGAGAGCAGAAATCCGCCGAATAGCAGTGTGTGGAGGAAAAGTCAAAGCTATCCCGTCCTAACCTAACCAAGCCCTTCCTAACCAAAACCATTGTGGCTGAAACTATCGTGCCGAAGCCGTTATAACTGTTGCCCCGGAAACGATCAGTGTGTGA
>NW_016956803.1:0-993 GCF_001483705.2 Eufriesea mexicana
ACCTGACCTAACCGAAGGTAACCTATCCCAAACTAACGTGCCGAGACGACCATTGCTGTCATCACTGAGCCAAGCAGAATATACAAGAGCACAACATAGCGCAGAAATCCACCGCATTGCTGTGTACTGCACAAAAGTCAAACATATCCTGACAAAACTTGACCAAACCTAACCAACCTGAACGTAGTTTAACTGAAACATAAAGTGACGGGACCAATATTGCTGGCCTCTGCAGAGACAATCGAAGCATATTAGGGCACACTAGAGAACAGAAATTATCCGAATAGCGGTGTATGGCACGAAAGTCAAAGCAGCCTATCCTTGCCTAGACAAGCTTAACACACCCAAACGTAGCATATCTAAGCCTGACATGACGAGAACGCTATTGCTGGCCTCCACAGAGCCAAGCAGAACATACTAGAGAACACTAGTGCGCAGAAATCCGCCGAACAACAGTATGCAGCACGGAGGATAAAGCTATCCTTAACTAACATAGCCCAACGTAGACTAACCAAACGTAACATCACACAACCTAACGTGCCGAGACCAATATTGCTGGCATTCCCAGTGCTAAGCGGAGAACGTTAGAACGTAGTAGATGTCTAGAATGTCCTACCCTACCCTCTCCAAACGCAACATATCCGAACGTAGCGTAGCTCAATCTAACGTCCCGAGGCCACTATTACTGGCCGCCACAGAGGCAAGTAGAGCATACTAGATCACACTAGTGCGCAGAATTTCGCCGCAATGCAACGTATAGCAGAAAGGTCAAACATATACTTACTCAAATTGACATAACCTAATCTACAAACACGTAGTATAACTAAACGTAACGTGACGAAAACTATATTGCTGGCCTCTGCAGAGGCAATCGAAGCATATTAGGACACACTAGAGAGCAGAAATACACCGAATAGCAGTGAGAGCACGAAAGTCAATGAAGCCCCCCAAGCCTAGCCAAACGTAACGTATCCAAACGCAACATAGGTCAAC
>NW_016956804.1:0-659 GCF_001483705.2 Eufriesea mexicana
TGGCTCTGTGGAGACCTTCAAAGGTGGTATCGGCACGTTGGGTTTCGCAATGTTACGTTCGGTAAGGTGAGTCTGCGCGAGGTTCGGTGAGGGCAGCTGTGACTTTCTTGCCATACACTGATACTCGGTGGGCTTCTGCACTCTACTGTACTCTACAATATTCTGCTTGACCCTGGGAAGGCGAACAACTGTGGTCTGGCCGCGTTGGTTTGAGTTATTCTGTGTTCGGTTAGTCTAGGTTAGTTCAGGTATGGTATGGATACCTTTGACTGTTGCGCTGTTCGCAGCAATGCGGCGGAATTCGGCGCTCTACTTTACCGTAGAATATTCTGCTTGGCTCTGCGGAGGCCAGCGACAGTGGCCTCGGCGCGTTGGGTTGAATACGGTTACGATTGGTTATGCTAGGGTAAGATAGTTTTGACTTTTGTCTTATTCACTGCAACTCTATGGATTTCCGTGATCTACTCTCCTCTAATACGTTCTGCATGGCTCTTGGGAGGGCAAAATGAACGTCTCGTCACAGTAGGTTGAGTTAGTTACGTTTGGTTAGGTTAGGACAGAATGCAATTGACTTCTGTGCTGCACACTGGTATTCAGTGGTCTTCTGCTATCTACTCTGCTCTAGTATGTTCTGCTTGGTGATGGGGAGGACAGCTGCA
>NW_016956805.1:0-643 GCF_001483705.2 Eufriesea mexicana
ATGGACGGATGTACGGAAGTATGGATGTATGGATGTATGGCTGTATGCATGTACGGATCTATGAATGGATGATTATATCGAATGATGGTCGTACGAACGGATGCATTTATGGAAGTGTGGGTGTGGGGCTGTATGGATGAATATATGTATGGATGGATCGATTTATGGATGGGAGGATGGGTGGATGTATGTTTGGATGTATGCATGGATGTATGTATGGATGCATTTACGGATGTATCTATGGATGTATGTATGGATGAGTGTATGGGGGTATGCATGGATGTATGGATGTACCTATGGATGGATGAGTGCATGGATGGATGGATTTATGGATGTATGGATGTGTGGATGTATGGATGTATGTATGGATGAATGTAACGGTGTATGTATGGATTTATGTATTGATGTCTGTATGGATGCATGTATGTACGGATGTATGGATGGCTGGACGTATGAGTGGATGGATGTATGGATGGATGGATGTATGGATGTACGTATGGATGTATGTATGTATGTATGTATGTTTGTATGGATGTATGGATGTATGGACTTTTGGACTGTGGATGTATGAACGTATGGGTGGATGTATGGATGGATAGATGTATGGATCGATGGATGTATGGATGGGTGATAGTATGGATGG
>NW_016956806.1:0-492 GCF_001483705.2 Eufriesea mexicana
CAGCCATCTACTTGCCAGAGAATAGGTCTAATCAAAATCTATAACCTCATACAGCTTGGTGAATGGTTCGCATAACGCTTTCAATCCAATGACAAATACAGCCATTTTCTTGCCAGAGAACAAGTCTATTCAAAATCTATACCCTCTTATAGCTTGGTGAATAGGTCGCACATCGCTTTTAATCCAATGGCAAGTACAGCCATCTACTTGCCAGAGAATAGGTCTATTGAAAATCTATATTCAGTTATAGCTTGGAGAATAAACGCCTTCAATCCAATGGCAAGTACAGCTGCCTACTTGCCAGAGAATAGGTATATTCAAAATATATAATCTGTTCTAGCTTGGAGAATAGGTCGCGTAACGCCTTCAATCCAATGGCATGTACAGTCATCTACATGCCAGACAAAAGATCTATTCAGAATCTATAACCTGTCACAGCTTGGCGATTAGATCGCCTAACGCCTTCAATCCAATGGCAGGTACAGCCATCTA
>NW_016956807.1:0-387 GCF_001483705.2 Eufriesea mexicana
TGGCCTGACCTGACTTTACCTGACCTGACATGACCTAACCTGACCAACCTGGAATGTCCTAGCATGCCCTGGCTTGACATGACCTTACCGGCTTGACCTGACCTGACTTCACCTGACGTGACCTGACCTAACGTGACCAACCTGGAATGCCCTACCCTGCCCTGACTTGAAGTGACCTTACCTGTCGCGACGTTACCTGGCCTGGCCTGGCCTGATCTGGCCTAACCTAACCTAAACCGCCCAGATCTGGTCTGGCATGACCTGGCCAGACATGCCCTGACCTGACCAGACCTGACCTGACCAGACCTGACCTGACCTGACCTGACCTAACCTGTCCAGACCTGACCTGACCTGACCTAATGTGACCTAACCTAACCTAACCTAACC
>NW_016956807.1:9553-10045 GCF_001483705.2 Eufriesea mexicana
CCTAACCTAACCTAGCTAACCTAGCTTAACCTAACCTAACATAACCTAACCCAACCAATCCTAACCTAACCTAATCAAACCTAACCTAAGCTCACCTATCCTAACCTAACCTATCGCAAGCTAACCTAACGTAACCTAACCTGACATAATCTACCCTGACCTGACCTGACCTGACATAACCTGACCCGACCCGGACTGACCTGACCTGCCCTTACCTGAACTGGCCTGACCTGTCATGACCTTACCTGGCCTGGCCTGGACTGAACTGACCTGACCTGACCGGACCTGACCTGACCTGACCTGACCTATCCTGGCCTGACCTGACCTGTCCTGACCTGACCTGACTTGACATGACCTTAGCTGGCTTGACATGGCCTGGCCTGCAGTGACCTGTCCTATCCTTGCCTGACATGACCGAACCAGACCTCTCCTGTCCTGACATGACCCGACCTGACTTGACCTGACCTGACCTGGCCAGACGTGGCCTGACAT
>NW_016956808.1:0-659 GCF_001483705.2 Eufriesea mexicana
GACTCTCGGGACACTGTTTCTTCTGGAGACAATGCGAGGTTCCAGCAGCCCTGGTCGGATGCACTAGGGTATAGGCCTTCAGTTGGTCCGGCATGTGTCTACGGTTAGACCACAGGGCTGATTAAGTTCTACCCCGTGTGGCAGGGGCACGTGGTGTCTGTCTGGCTGCAAGGACTCGCCGGACCCTCGTTGCGACTCTGGGAGATTCACTGGCTCGGGGATTACCTTGGTTCGCGTCTAAATCATGACAAGATCGGCAATGACTGAGGTGAGCTAGGTTCGATCGGGTGGGTGCTTCATAGGTCATCGTCACGACTCATCTCCGACTCTCATTCCAGCCACTGTCAATCCCGTCGTGCATCGGGTTCCAGAGTGACTCTCGGGACACTGTTTCACATCTGGAGACAATGCGAGGTTCCAGCAGTCCTGGTCGGATGCGAATAGGGTATAGGCCTACAGTTGGTCCGGCATGTGTCTACGGTTAGACCACAGGGATGATTAAGTTCTACCCCGTGTGGCAGGGGCACGTGGTGTCTGTCTGGCTGCATGGCCTCGCCGGACCCTCGTTGCGACTCTGGAAGATTCACTGGCTCGGCGATTACCTTGGTTCGCGTCTAAATCATGACAAGATCGGCAATGACTGAGGTGAGCTAGGTTCG
>NW_016956809.1:0-485 GCF_001483705.2 Eufriesea mexicana
TTCAACATTATTGACATTATCGACTAATATCGGTGTGTGCTAACTTTCTTGCATAAATAGGAGGGAAGGTTCTATTCTCGTGCAATAGGGATTGCAAAGCTATAGAATCTTCCAGGAAAATTCAATTTTATTGACATTCTCGACTAATATAGTGATGAGCTTACTTTATTGCATAAATAAGGAGGAAAGAGTCAATTCTCATGCTATAGCCGACGTAATGCTATAGGATATGGCAGGAAGGTTCAATTTTGTTGACATTTTCGACTAATATCGTGGTGAGCTAACTTCCTTGCGTAAGTAAGGAGGAAAGATGCTTTTTGAGTGCTATAGCCACTGCAATGATATAGATTGTGGCTGCAAAATACAATTCTGTAGACGTTTTCGACTAATATCGTGGTGAGCTATCTTCCCTTCGTAAGTAAGGGGAAACATTATGTTGGCGTGCTCTAGTCATTGCAAAGCTATAGAATCTGGAAGAGAAATTC
>NW_016956810.1:0-466 GCF_001483705.2 Eufriesea mexicana
TTATAATTGCATCGTAAAGCCAGATCTTTCACGAAATTTCCAATATATTTTTTCATATAAATTGATCCCTAATTAAATAATTATTAATAATTGTTCTGCGCAGTGTTTGAATTGTTGTCGAATACGCCATTGGTTTTTCATTAATTACTATCACTTACGCAATTAATTTTTGAAACTTTAAGAACTCATTATAAAAACAATGTCCTTGCGAATCTTCTCACATAACTTTTGATCACATTTTGCTTGTAGTTTCGTTGAGTATTCATTATTTTTACGGAAGATCGTGGTGGTCGCCGTTACGAAAACATGGACGCCATCAAATAAAAATTAATAACTATCAATTTAGAGCTAAATTCTTTACGAAAATTATATAGGAATGTAGCCTGAAGTTCCAGCTTTGCAATGAAATTATAAAAGTTCACAAATTGTTTACAGAAATTGAGTAATTAATAATTTTTCACTGTCG
>NW_016956811.1:0-338 GCF_001483705.2 Eufriesea mexicana
GGCACACTAGAGCACAGTAGAGCGCAGATATCCACCGTATAGCAGTGTACAGCACGAAGGTTAAGCATATACTGACCAAGCTTCGCCTAACCCATCCTAATCTAACGTAACTTAACGCACATAACGCGCCGCGAACACCATTGCTGGCCTTCACACAGCCAAGCTGAAAACATTAGAGCACAGTAGTGTGCCGAGATCCACCTAATAGAAGATTATAGCACTAAAGTCAAAGCTATTCTCACCTAACGTAGCCAAACGTAACATAACCAAACGTAACCTAACTAATCCTAACGCCCGCTACAACTATTGCTGGCCTCCGCAGCGCCAAGCAGAACATA
>NW_016956812.1:0-699 GCF_001483705.2 Eufriesea mexicana
TGGTCTCACGAGAGCTAAGCAGAGTATTGGAGAGCAGCGTAGGACGCTGAAATCTTCCGAACATCAGTTTATAGCACTCAAGTCAAAGTAAACCTGACCAAACCTAACCAAACCTAACCTAACCAAACATAACGTGACTCAACCTAACATGCCGAGATCACTATTCCTGTCGTCCACAGAGGCAAGCTTATTGCGGTAGCGCACGGAGGATCACAGAAGACCATGGAGTAGCAGTGTGTAGCATAAAGGTCTAGGCTATCCTATCCGAACCTAACCAAACGTAACATAAACAAACGCAAACAATCTCATACGGACGTGCCGAGACCAATACTGCTGGCCTACCCAGAGCCAAGCAGAATATACTAGAGCACAGTAGAGCACAGGAAGCCACCCGATTGCAGTGTATAGCACAAAAGTCAAAGCCATCGTTGCAGAGCATAGCCTAACATTACCTGACCAAACGTAACGTAACTCAAACAGACGTGCCACGACCGCTGTTGCTGGCCTCCCCAGCGAAAAGTGGATGCTAGTGGATCAACGCATAGCGCAGATGTCGACCGGATAGCGGTGTATAGCACAAAAGTCAAATCCACCCCTGCCAAACAAAACCCATCCTAACCTAACCAAACGTAACACAACCCTTCCTAACGTGCTAAGGCCTCTATTGCTGTCCTCCTCAGAGCCAAGCAGATCATACTA
>NW_016956812.1:1413-2324 GCF_001483705.2 Eufriesea mexicana
GGAATTCCCAGGGCAAAGCAGGGAATATTAAACCACAGCAGAGAGCGGAAATGCACCCAATAGCAGCGTAGAGCACAAACGACATAGCTACCCTATCCAAACCTAACCAAGTATAACAAGAGCGGACGCAACGTAACACAATATTACGTGCCACGACCGCAATTGCTGATCTCACGAGAACTAAGTGGGCTGAAGCAGAGCAACGTAGAACGCTGTAATCCTCCGAACAGCGGTGTATAGCACAGAAGACAAAGCTAACCTATCATATCCTGACCGAACCAAACCGAACCAAACGTAACATCACTCAACCTAATTTGCCGAGAGCACTATTCCTGTCGTCCACAGAGGCAAGCTGATTGTGACAACGCACAGGAGAGTGCAGAGGCCCACAGGATAGCAGTGTGTAGCACAAAAGTCGAAGCTATCGTAATCTAACGCATCGTAACCTAACATAACATAACGTGCCGCGACCAACATTGCTGGTCCCCCGACTGCCGAGCAGAGTATAGTAGAGCAAAGTGTAGCGCAGTAATCGATCAGACATCAGTGTATATTACAAAAGTCTAAGCCAATCTATCCTAACCTAACCAAACGTAACGTAACCAAACGCAACCTAACTCAGGCTGACGTGCTAGAACCAACACTGCTGGCCCCCCGTAGGCAACCAGAACGTACTGGTGCACATTAGAGTGCACAAGGTAACCGTACAGTAATGTACAGCACAAAAGCCATAGCCATCCTTACCAAACATAACCGCTCATTACATAAGCAAATATCGTAACTCAACCAAACGTGCCAAGACCAATACTTCCCGGCATCACCATAGACAAGCCGGTGCTGGTAGAGCAATGCAGTGTGCAGATATCGAACGAGCAGGAGTGTATAGCACAAGGGTCAAATCTGTCCTGACC
>NW_016956813.1:0-570 GCF_001483705.2 Eufriesea mexicana
GCGTAACGTCTACAACCAATGGCAAGAACAGCCATCTACTTGCCAGAGAGTTGGTCTATCCAAAATCTATAATCCGTTGTAGCTTGGTGAATAGGTCGCCCATCGCTTTCAACCAATGGCAAGAACAGCCATCTACTTGCCAGAGAATTGGTCCATTCAAAATCAATAATCCGTTATAGCTTGGAAAAGAGGTCGCCCAACGCCTTCAATACAATGGCAAGTACAGCCATGTTCCTGCCAGAGAATACGTGTATTCAAAATCTATAATCCGTTGTAGCTTGGTGAATAGGTCGCCCATCGCTTTCAACCAATGGCAAGAAAAGGCATCTACTTGCCAGAGAATTGGTCCATTCAAAATCAATAATCCGTTATAACTTGGAAAAGAGGTCGCCCAACGCCTTCAATACAATGGCAAGTACAGCCATGTTCCTGCCAGAGAATACGTGTATTCAAAATGTATAGCCTGTTATAGCTTGGTGAATCGGTGGCCTAACGTCTTCAACCAACGGAAATTACAGCCATCTACTTGCCAGAGAATAGGTCCATTCAAAATTTATAACCTGCTATTGC
>NW_016956814.1:0-1033 GCF_001483705.2 Eufriesea mexicana
CAACGTTTAGCGCAGAGATCCACCGAATAGCAGCGCACAGCACAAATATCAAAGCTATCCTATTCTAGCCAAACGTAATACGGCAAACGTAACCTAGTTTAAACTAACGCGATGAGAACACAGATGCTGTCCTCCGCAGAGCCAAGGAGGATATATTACAGCGCAGTAGAACGCAGAGAACCACCGAATAGAATTGTATGACTGACACGACAGCCCTGACTCTTGTGCTATACGTTGATGTACGGTGCATTTCCGTTGATGTAGTGCTCTAGTATGCTCTGCTTGTCCCTGTGGTGAGCAGCGATATTGGTCTCATCACATTACGTTGAGTTACACTACGTTTGGGTAGGTTACGTTAGGATACGTTAGTTTGGGGTATCCTCCACTTATGTGATATGCACTGCAGTGCAGCAGATATCTGCGCTCTACTGAACTCTAGTGTATTCTGCTTGGCTCTGGGAATGCCAGAAATAGTGTCCGCGGGTCGTTATGTTTAGTTAGGATACGTTTGGTTGTGATACGATTGTCCATGTTCCGAACAGAAAGCCTTGACTTTTGCGTTATACACTGCTGTTCGGTGCACTTCTGCTTTCTACTGTCCACTAATATGTTCTGCTTGGCCCTGGGGAGTCCGACAATATTGGTCTCATCAAGTTATGTTGCGTTACACTACGATTGGATAGATCATGTTAGGACAGGTTGGGTTGGATATCTTCGACTTCTTCGCTATTCACTGCAATGCGGTGGATTTCTGCGCACCACGGTGCTCCTGTAGAATCCGCTAGTCTCTGTGGAGGCCAGCAATAGTGGTCTCGTCATGTTTGGTTGAGCATAAACGTCAAGTTACGTTTGGATATGTTACGTGTGGCAAGGTTATGAGTAGCTACATCGGCGCTTGTTCATTACACTGCTTTTCAGTGGATATCTGTGATCTACTGTGCTCTGGCACATTCTGCATGGCTCAGGGGAAGCCGGAAGCAGTGGTCGCGGCACGTTGCGTTTAGCTCTGCTACGTTCGGTTAGGTTGGGTTAG
>NW_016956815.1:0-819 GCF_001483705.2 Eufriesea mexicana
CTATATCACGCCAATAGAATCTTAACTTCTTATATATGCAAGAAAGTTAGGTCACAAGGATGTTAGTGGAAAACGTCAGTAAAAATGAATTTTCCAGACAGATTCTATAGGATTGCAATGACTATATTTCGCGAGTAGAATCTTTCCTCCTTATATTTGCAAGAAAGTTAGGTCACCACGGTTGTAGGCGATAATATCAATATAATTGAATTTTCGTATGCCAGACTCTATATCACTGCCATGGCTATAGCACGCCAATAGTATATTTCATCCTTATTTAAGCAAGAAAGTTATTTCACCACGATATTGGTCGATAATGTCAATAAAAATGAATTTCCCAACCAGATTCTATAGCATTGCAATGGCTAAAGCACGCCAGGAGAATCTTTCCTCCTTACATATGCAAGAAAGTTAGGTCCCCATGATAGTAGTCGAAAACGGCAATGCAAGTGGATTGTCCTGCCAGATCCTATACCTTTGCTATGGATATAGCACGCCAATAGAACATTTCGGCCTTATTCATACAAGAAAGTTAGGTGACCACGATGTTATTCGAATAAATCAATAAAATTGTATTTTCCACACAGATTCTACAGCATCGCAATGGCTATAGCAGGCCAATAGGATATTTCTTCTTTATTTATGCAAGAAAGTTAGGCCACCACGATAGTAGTCGATAATGTCAATAAAATTGAATTTTCCAGCCAGATTCTATAGGATTGCAATGACTATATTACGCCAGTAGGATCTCTCTTCCTTGTATTTGCAAGAAAGTTAGGTCACCACGATAGTAGTCGATAATTTCAATAAAATTGAATT
>NW_016956816.1:0-1352 GCF_001483705.2 Eufriesea mexicana
ATGGAAGGATGGGTGTATTGATGTACAGATTTATGGATGCAAGAATGTATGGATATAGGCATGTATGTATGTATGTTTGTATCGATATATGTATGGATGTATGCATGGGTGTATGTATGGACGTGAGTAAGGATGTATGCATTGCTGTATGTATGGACGTTTGTATGGATGTATGTATGGATGTATGTAAGCGTGTATGTATGGAAGTATGTATGGGTGAATTTATGGGTGTATGTATGGATGTATGTATGGATGGATGGACGAATGGATGGATTGGAGAATGGATGAATGGATGGATGGATGTATGGATGGGTGGATGTGTGGACCAATGGATGTATGGATGGATGGTTGTATGGAAGGATGGATATATGGATTGATGGATGTTTGGATGGATGGCTATATGGATGGATGGATGTATGGATGGATGGTTGTGTATATGTATGGATTTACGGATGTATATATGGATGTATGTATCGTTGTATGGATGTATGTATGTATGGCTGTATGGATCGATGTATATATGTTTGGTTGTATGGATGGATGGATGTATGTATGGGTGGTCGTATGGACGGCTGAATGTGTGTCAGGATCGATGTTCGGATGTACGTATGTATGGATGGATGGCTGTATGGAAGGGTGGATTTGTGAATGGATTATGTTGTGGGTCGATTGGTGTACGGATTTATGGATGCATGCGTGCGTATATGTATGGATGTATGGATGTATGTATGGATGGATGTATGGATGTATGTACGTTTGGACGGATGTATGGGTGGATGAATTTATGGATGTGTGCATGTATGGATTTATGGATGGATGGATGTATGTATGTCAAATGGACGTATTGATGTATTGACGTATGGATGTACGAATGAATGGATGTACAGTTGCATGGATGTATGGATGAGTGGATAAATGGATGTGTGGATGGATGGATGTATGAATGGATGGATGTACGGATGTATGGATGTATATAAGGATGGATGTATCGATGGATGGTTGTATCGATGGATGGAAGTACGGATGGATGTATTTACGGATATATGGATGTGTGGATGTATGGATGTTTCGATGGATGGATATGTGGATGGACGTGTGTACGGATGTGTGGGTGTATGGATGTATGTATGTATGAATGTATGGATGTATGGATGTACTGGATGTATGGATGTATGTATGTATATATGTATGGATGTATGCATGGACGGATGTATGTATGGATGTATGGATGGATGGTTGGATTGGTGGATGGATGTATGGATGGAATGGAGAATGGATGTATGTATGGATGTATGGATGTATGAACATATGGGTGGATGGATGTTTAGGTGGGTGGACATATGGAAGGATGG
>NW_016956817.1:0-615 GCF_001483705.2 Eufriesea mexicana
CTCTAGAATCTGCCTGGAAAATCCAACTTTACTGACATTTTCGACTAATATCGTGGTGAGCTACCTGCCTTGCATAAAAAAGGAGGACAGATTCTATTGGCGTGCTACAGCTATTGCAGTGCTGTAGAAACAGGCTGGAAAATTCAATTTTATTGTTATTTTCGACTAATATCGTGGTGAGCTAACTCCCTTGTATACGTAAGGAGGAAGAATTCTATTGGTCTACTATAGCCATAGCAATGCTGTAGAATCTGACTGGAAAACTCAATTTTATTTACATTTCCGACTGATATCGTGGTGGGCTGATTTTCATGCATAAATAAGGAGGAAAGATTCTATTGGCGTGCTATAGCCGTTGCAATGGTATAGAATCAGGCTGGAAAATTCAATATCATTGTCATTTTCGACTGATATTGTGGTGAGGTAAGTTTCTTGCATAAATAAGGAGGACAGATTCTATTGGCGTGCTGCAGCTATTGCAGTGCTGTAGAAACAGGCTGAAAAATTAAATTTCAATATTATTTTCTATTAATATCGAGATGAGCTAACTCGATTGTATACGAAAGGAGGAAGAATTCTATTGGCCTACTATAGCCATTGCAATGCTATAGAATC
>NW_016956818.1:0-6325 GCF_001483705.2 Eufriesea mexicana
AAAGATTCTATTGGCGTGCTGTAGCCATTGCAATGCTATAGAATCTGCATGGAAAATTCAATTTTATTGTCGTTTTCAAATAATATCGAGGTGAGCTAACTTTCTTGCATAAATAAGGAGGAAAGATTCTATTGACGTGCTATAGCCATGCCAATGCTATAGAACCTGTCTGGAACATTCATTTTTATTGACTTCTTCGGATAATTTTATGGTGAGCTATGCTCCTTGCATAAATAAGAAGTAAATATTCTATTGGCGTGCTATGGCCATTGCAGTGCAATAGAATATAATTGCAGTGCAATAGAATATTGCTGGAAAACTCAATTTTATTGACATTTTCGAATAATATCGTGTTGAGCTACCTCTCTTGTATAAATATTCCCGAATTAATCTATTGGTGTGCTATAGCCATAGCAAAGGTATAGAATCTGGCAGGAAAATTTTTTTTTATTGACATTTTCGGGCAATATCGTGGTGAGCTGACCTCCTTGCATATATAAGGAGGAAGAACACTATAGGCGTGCTATTGACATTGCAGTGCTATACAATCTGGCTGGAAAATTTAATTTTAATGACATTTTCGGCTAATATCGTGGTGAGGTACCTTTATTGCATAAATAAGGAGGAAAGATTCTATTGGCGTTCTGTAGCCATTGCAATGCTATGGAATCTGCATGGGAAGTACAGTTTTATTCACATTTTCTTCTAATATCGTGGTGAGGTAGCTTTCTTGCTTAAATAAGTGGGAAAGATTCTATTGTCGTGCTACTCCCATTGCAATGCTACAGAATCAGGCTGGAAAATTTAATTTTATTGTCATTTTTGCATAATATCGTGGTGAGCTAACTTCGTTGCATAGATAAGGAGGAAAGATTCTATTTGCGCGCTATACCCGTTGGAGTGCTATAGAAATTGGCTGGAAAATTCAATTTTATTGAAATTTTCGTTTAATATCGTTGTGAGGCAACTTTGTTGCTAAAATAAGTTGGAAAGATTCTATTGTCGTGCTGTTTCCATTGCAGTGCTACAGAATCTGACGGGAAAATTTAATTTTATTGTCATTTTCGACTAATATCTCGGTATGATACCCTTAATACCTTGGTGAGCTAACTTTCTTACATAAATAAGGAGGAACGATTCTATTGGCGTGCTATAGCCATTGCAATGCTATAGAATCTGGCTGGAAAATTCAATTTTATTGACATGCAGAGCAATAGAATATTGCTGGAAAACTCAATTTTATTGACATGCAGAGCAATAGAATATTGCTGGAAAACTCAATTTTATTGACATGCAGAGCAATAGAATATTGCTGGAAAACTCAATTTTATTGACATGCAGAGCAATAGAATATTGCTGGAAAACTCAATTTTATTGACATGCAGAGCAATAGAATATTGCTGGAAAACTCAATTTTATTGACATGCAGAGCAATAGAATATTGCTGGAAAACTCAATTTTATTGACATGCAGAGCAATAGAATATTGCTGGAAAACTCAATTTTATTGACATGCAGAGCAATAGAATATTGCTGGAAAACTCAATTTTATTGACATGCAGAGCAATAGAATATTGCTGGAAAACTCAATTTTATTGACATGCAGAGCAATAGAATATTGCTGGAAAACTCAATTTTATTGACATGCAGAGCAATAGAATATTGCTGGAAAACTCAATTTTATTGACATGCAGAGCAATAGAATATTGCTGGAAAACTCAATTTTATTGACATGCAGAGCAATAGAATATTGCTGGAAAACTCAATTTTATTGACATGCAGAGCAATAGAATATTGCTGGAAAACTCAATTTTATTGACATGCAGAGCAATAGAATATTGCTGGAAAACTCAATTTTATTGACATGCAGAGCAATAGAATATTGCTGGAAAACTCAATTTTATTGACATGCAGAGCAATAGAATATTGCTGGAAAACTCAATTTTATTGACATGCAGAGCAATAGAATATTGCTGGAAAACTCAATTTTATTGACATGCAGAGCAATAGAATATTGCTGGAAAACTCAATTTTATTGACATGCAGAGCAATAGAATATTGCTGGAAAACTCAATTTTATTGACATGCAGAGCAATAGAATATTGCTGGAAAACTCAATTTTATTGACATGCAGAGCAATAGAATATTGCTGGAAAACTCAATTTTATTGACATGCAGAGCAATAGAATATTGCTGGAAAACTCAATTTTATTGACATGCAGAGCAATAGAATATTGCTGGAAAACTCAATTTTATTGACATGCAGAGCAATAGAATATTGCTGGAAAACTCAATTTTATTGACATGCAGAGCAATAGAATATTGCTGGAAAACTCAATTTTATTGACATGCAGAGCAATAGAATATTGCTGGAAAACTCAATTTTATTGACATGCAGAGCAATAGAATATTGCTGGAAAACTCAATTTTATTGACATGCAGAGCAATAGAATATTGCTGGAAAACTCAATTTTATTGACATGCAGAGCAATAGAATATTGCTGGAAAACTCAATTTTATTGACATGCAGAGCAATAGAATATTGCTGGAAAACTCAATTTTATTGACATGCAGAGCAATAGAATATTGCTGGAAAACTCAATTTTATTGACATGCAGAGCAATAGAATATTGCTGGAAAACTCAATTTTATTGACATGCAGAGCAATAGAATATTGCTGGAAAACTCAATTTTATTGACATGCAGAGCAATAGAATATTGCTGGAAAACTCAATTTTATTGACATGCAGAGCAATAGAATATTGCTGGAAAACTCAATTTTATTGACATGCAGAGCAATAGAATATTGCTGGAAAACTCAATTTTATTGACATGCAGAGCAATAGAATATTGCTGGAAAACTCAATTTTATTGACATGCAGAGCAATAGAATATTGCTGGAAAACTCAATTTTATTGACATGCAGAGCAATAGAATATTGCTGGAAAACTCAATTTTATTGACATGCAGAGCAATAGAATATTGCTGGAAAACTCAATTTTATTGACATGCAGAGCAATAGAATATTGCTGGAAAACTCAATTTTATTGACATGCAGAGCAATAGAATATTGCTGGAAAACTCAATTTTATTGACATGCAGAGCAATAGAATATTGCTGGAAAACTCAATTTTATTGACATGCAGAGCAATAGAATATTGCTGGAAAACTCAATTTTATTGACATGCAGAGCAATAGAATATTGCTGGAAAACTCAATTTTATTGACATGCAGAGCAATAGAATATTGCTGGAAAACTCAATTTTATTGACATGCAGAGCAATAGAATATTGCTGGAAAACTCAATTTTATTGACATGCAGAGCAATAGAATATTGCTGGAAAACTCAATTTTATTGACATGCAGAGCAATAGAATATTGCTGGAAAACTCAATTTTATTGACATGCAGAGCAATAGAATATTGCTGGAAAACTCAATTTTATTGACATGCAGAGCAATAGAATATTGCTGGAAAACTCAATTTTATTGACATGCAGAGCAATAGAATATTGCTGGAAAACTCAATTTTATTGACATGCAGAGCAATAGAATATTGCTGGAAAACTCAATTTTATTGACATGCAGAGCAATAGAATATTGCTGGAAAACTCAATTTTATTGACATGCAGAGCAATAGAATATTGCTGGAAAACTCAATTTTATTGACATGCAGAGCAATAGAATATTGCTGGAAAACTCAATTTTATTGACATGCAGAGCAATAGAATATTGCTGGAAAACTCAATTTTATTGACATGCAGAGCAATAGAATATTGCTGGAAAACTCAATTTTATTGACATGCAGAGCAATAGAATATTGCTGGAAAACTCAATTTTATTGACATGCAGAGCAATAGAATATTGCTGGAAAACTCAATTTTATTGACATGCAGAGCAATAGAATATTGCTGGAAAACTCAATTTTATTGACATGCAGAGCAATAGAATATTGCTGGAAAACTCAATTTTATTGACATGCAGAGCAATAGAATATTGCTGGAAAACTCAATTTTATTGACATGCAGAGCAATAGAATATTGCTGGAAAACTCAATTTTATTGACATGCAGAGCAATAGAATATTGCTGGAAAACTCAATTTTATTGACATGCAGAGCAATAGAATATTGCTGGAAAACTCAATTTTATTGACATGCAGAGCAATAGAATATTGCTGGAAAACTCAATTTTATTGACATGCAGAGCAATAGAATATTGCTGGAAAACTCAATTTTATTGACATGCAGAGCAATAGAATATTGCTGGAAAACTCAATTTTATTGACATGCAGAGCAATAGAATATTGCTGGAAAACTCAATTTTATTGACATGCAGAGCAATAGAATATTGCTGGAAAACTCAATTTTATTGACATGCAGAGCAATAGAATATTGCTGGAAAACTCAATTTTATTGACATGCAGAGCAATAGAATATTGCTGGAAAACTCAATTTTATTGACATGCAGAGCAATAGAATATTGCTGGAAAACTCAATTTTATTGACATGCAGAGCAATAGAATATTGCTGGAAAACTCAATTTTATTGACATGCAGAGCAATAGAATATTGCTGGAAAACTCAATTTTATTGACATGCAGAGCAATAGAATATTGCTGGAAAACTCAATTTTATTGACATGCAGAGCAATAGAATATTGCTGGAAAACTCAATTTTATTGACATGCAGAGCAATAGAATATTGCTGGAAAACTCAATTTTATTGACATGCAGAGCAATAGAATATTGCTGGAAAACTCAATTTTATTGACATGCAGAGCAATAGAATATTGCTGGAAAACTCAATTTTATTGACATGCAGAGCAATAGAATATTGCTGGAAAACTCAATTTTATTGACATGCAGAGCAATAGAATATTGCTGGAAAACTCAATTTTATTGACATGCAGAGCAATAGAATATTGCTGGAAAACTCAATTTTATTGACATGCAGAGCAATAGAATATTGCTGGAAAACTCAATTTTATTGACATGCAGAGCAATAGAATATTGCTGGAAAACTCAATTTTATTGACATGCAGAGCAATAGAATATTGCTGGAAAACTCAATTTTATTGACATGCAGAGCAATAGAATATTGCTGGAAAACTCAATTTTATTGACATGCAGAGCAATAGAATATTGCTGGAAAACTCAATTTTATTGACATGCAGAGCAATAGAATATTGCTGGAAAACTCAATTTTATTGACATGCAGAGCAATAGAATATTGCTGGAAAACTCAATTTTATTGACATGCAGAGCAATAGAATATTGCTGGAAAACTCAATTTTATTGACATGCAGAGCAATAGAATATTGCTGGAAAACTCAATTTTATTGACATTTTCGAATAATATCGTGGTGAGGTACCTTTATTGCATAAATAAGGAGGAAAGACCCTATTGGCGTGCTATAGCCATTGCAATGCTGTGGAATCTGTCTGGAAATTACAATTGTATTCACATATACGAATATTGTCGTGGTGAGCTATCTTTCTTGCATAAATAAGGGGGAAAGATCCTTTTGGCGTGCTTTGGCCATTGCAATGCTGTAGAATCTGTCTGGAAATTTCAATTTTATTCACATATACGACTATTGTGATGAGCAAACTTTTTTGCATGTATAAGGAGGAAAGACTCTATTTGTGCGCTATGCCCGTTGCAGTGCTACAGAAACTGGCTGGGGTATTCAACTTCATTGACATTCTCGTATAATATCGTGGTCATGTAACTTTCTTGCTAAAGTAAGTAGGAAAGATTCTATTGTCGTGCTATTTCCACTGCAACGCTACAGAAGCTGGCTCGAAAATTTAATTTTATTGACATTTTTGGTTAACATCGCGGTGAGCTAACCTCCTTGCATAGATAAGGAGGAAGGATGCTTTTGGAGCGCTATGGCCATTGTAGCGCAATAGATTCTGGCTGGAATATCCACTTTTATTGACATTTACGAATGATATCGTGGTGAGGTAACTTTCTTGCAAATGTTAGGAGGAAAGATACTATTGGCGTGCTGTAGCCGTTGCAGTGCTATATAATCTGGCTGGAAAATTATATTTTATTGACATTTCGGCTAATATCGTGGTGAGCTAACTATCTTGCTTCAGTAAGGAGGAAAGATACTATTGGCGTGCTATACCCGTCGCAGTGCTACCGAATCTGGCTGGAAAATTCAATTTTATTGACATTTTCGAATAATATCGTGGTGAGGCGACCTCCTTGCATAAGTAAGGAGTAAAATTCCGATGGCGTGCTATAGCCGTTGGAATGCCATAGTGTCTGGCTGGAAAATATAATTATATACACAGCTTCGGCTAATATCGGGGTGA
>NW_016956819.1:0-261 GCF_001483705.2 Eufriesea mexicana
AAGTTAGCGCACCGCGATATTAGCCGGAAAATGTCAATAAAATTGGACTATCCAGACAGATTCAATAACATTGAAATGGCTATAGCACGCCAATAGAATCTTTTCTCCATATTTATGCAATATAATTAGCTCACCACGATATGAGTCGAACATGTCAGTAAAATTGATTTTTCCAGTCGGAGTCTATAGCACTGCAATGGCTATAGCATGCCAATACAATCTTTCCTCCTTATTTATGCAATAAAATTAGCTCACCACGAT
>NW_016956820.1:0-625 GCF_001483705.2 Eufriesea mexicana
GAAAATTAGCTCACCACTATATTAGCCGAAAATGTCAACAAAATTGTATTTTCCAGCCTTATTTTATATCATTGCTATTGCTATAGCACTCAAAAAGCATCTTTCCTCCTTACTTATGCAAGGAACTTAGCTCACCACGATATTAGTCGAAAATGTAAATAAAATTGAACTTTCCAGTCACATTCTAAAGCATTGCAATGGCCACAGCTCGCCAGTAGTATCTTTCCTCCTTGTTTATGCATGAAAGTTTGCTCACCACGATATCAGAAGAAAATGTCAATAAAATTGAATTTGCCATACAGATTCTATAGCGTTGCAATGGCAGTAGCACGCCAATAGAATCTTTCCTCCTTATTTATGCAAGAAAGTTAGCTCACCACGATATTAGTCGAAAATGTAAATAAAATTGTATTTTCCAGCCAGCAGATTCTACAGGACTGCATTGGCAATAGCACATCAATAGAATCTTCCCTCCTTATTTATGCCCGAAAGTGAGCTCGCCACGATATTAGTCGTAAATGTCAGTAAAATTGAATTTTCCAGGACGATTCAATAGCTTTGTAATGCCTATAGCACACCAATAGAATCATTCCTCCTTATTAGTGCACGAAAGTTAACTCACCAC
>NW_016956821.1:0-709 GCF_001483705.2 Eufriesea mexicana
GCTACCCTCTCCTATCCTACCAAAACGCAAAGTATCCGCACGAAACGCAACTATTCCTAACGCACGGAGGCCACTATTATTGCCCTCCTCAGAGCCAAACAGAACATATTAGAGGAGAGTATGGCTCCGCAGTCCATATAATCACAGTGCATAGCACAATAGCCGAAATCTACCTATCCTAACATAGCAAAACGTTTCATAACCGAACGTGGCTTAACCGAATAAACGCGCCGAGACCACTGTTGCTGCCACCATCAGAGTCAGTCAGAACATATTGGAGAAGAGTAGAGCGCAGAAATCCATAGAAACCCAGTGTACAGCAGAAAAGTCGAAGCCATCTGAACCTGACACAAACGAATATGACCTAACCAAACGAAGCGTAACTCAACTTTGCGAGCCTTGGACACTATTGCTGGACTCCAAAGGGCCAAGCACAATATAGTAGAACGCACTCGAGCGCAGGAGTGCAGTGCATCGAATAACAGTGTATACCACGAGAGTCAAGGACATCCAGACACAACCTAAGCAAGCGTAAACTATCCAAACGTAGCCTACATAAACCTCACGTGTCGAGACCGTTATTACTGGCCTCCCCAGAGTCGAACAGAGAGTAGTTGAGCAATGAAGAGCGCAGAAATCCGCCGAATATCAGTGTACAGCGCAAAAGTTAAAGCTACCCTGACAGAACCTATCCAAACATAGCCAAGCC
>NW_016956822.1:0-507 GCF_001483705.2 Eufriesea mexicana
TATTCTCTGCTTGACTCTTTGGAGGCCAGCAATGGCAGCCACTGCACGTCATGTTGTGTTATGCTTCGTTTGGTTACGTTAGCTTAGGGCAGACTAGGTTCGGGTATCTTTGATTTTTATGCTATACACTGCCTTCTTATTGACTTCTGCGCGCTTCCCTGCTCTAGTATATTCTGCTTGGCGGTGTGTAGGCCAGCAACACTCGTCCAGGGAGGTTAGTGTGTGGCATCTCACGTTTAGCAACGTCAGTTTAGGTCAGGTTCTGTCGTGATAGACATGACTTTTGTGCCATACACTTCAATTCGGCGGATTTTTGCGCTCTACTGTGCGCTAGCTTACTCTGCTTTGCACTGAAGAGGTCGGCAGTAGTGGTCTATGTACGTTAGGTTGAGTTATGTTACGTATTGCTATGTTGCGTTTGGTTAGGTTTGTATAGCATAACCTACAATTTTGGGCTGTACTCTGCTATTCGGTGGATCCCTGCGCTCTTCGTTGCTCTACTATAAA
>NW_016956823.1:0-565 GCF_001483705.2 Eufriesea mexicana
AGCTGCCCCGGCACGTTAGGTTCGGATAGTTTACGTACGGTCATGCTCATCTTGGTTTGGATAATATAAGGTAGTTTTATCTTTTGTGCCATACACTGCCATTCGGTAGATCCCTGAGCTTTTCGTAGCTCTAATATGCTCCGAAAGTTTTATCTTTTGTGCCATTCACTGCCATTCGGTAGATCCCTGAGCTTTTCGTAGCTCTAATATGCTCCGCTTGGCTCTGAGGAGGACAGCAATACTAGCCTCGGAACCTTGTGTTGAGTTAGGCTACGTTAGTTTGGGTTCGGTCCGGAGAGTTTGGTTTATGATATCATTCACTTTGGCTCTATACTCTGCAATGTGCTGGATTACTGCGCTCTACTGTACTCTAGTATATCCTGCTTTGCCCTGGGGAGGCAAGCAATAGTGGTCGCGGCACGTTACTTTGAGCTATGATTCGCTTGTCACTGTTACAGTTTAGTAATTTATGATGGGATGGCTTTATCTTTTGTGATATGCACTGGCATTCGGTGGATTTGTGCGCACTACTGTGATCTAATATTCTCTGCTTTGCCATGGGGAG
>NW_016956824.1:0-750 GCF_001483705.2 Eufriesea mexicana
AGAGCACTGTAGAGCACGGAAATCGACCGGATAGCAGTGTAAAGCACAAAAGTCATAGCTACCCGGTCCTAACAGAACTCAACCTAACGTAACCAAACGTAATCTAACTCAACCTAACGTGCCGCGAACAGTATTGCTGGCATCCTCAGAGTCAAGCAGAGCATACTAAAGGAGAGTAGAGCACAGGAATCCATACAAAC
Source organism: Eufriesea mexicana (assembly GCF_001483705.2). Lineage (NCBI taxonomy): Eukaryota > Metazoa > Arthropoda > Insecta > Hymenoptera > Apidae > Eufriesea > Eufriesea mexicana. The sequence continues at coordinate 201 of NW_016956824.1, forward strand.
TGCGTGTACAGCAGAAATGTCGAAACTAGCCAAACGTAACCAAAGAAAGCATAACATAAATAATCGTTTACTATCACAAGATAATTTACCGAGACCACTATTACTGGCCTCCCCAGAGTCGAGCAGAGTACAGTAGAGCAGACTAGAGGGCAGAAATCCACCGAATAACAGTCTTTGCCAAGAAAGACACAGCGATCCAAAATCCAAACCTAACCCGAACAAACATGACCTAACCAATCGTAACATAACTCAACCTGTCGTGGCAAGACAACTATTGCTGGCTACACCAGATTCGATCAGGGTACAGTAGAGCACAGTAGAGCGCAGAAGGCCGCCAAATAGCATTGTATAGCGTAAAAGTCAATGACATCCTAACTTAATCAGACCTAACCTAACCTAACCTAACGTAGAATAACTAAACCAAGCGTACCGCGACCACTATCGCTGGCTTCCCTGGAGTCAAGCAGAATGTGATACAGTGCAGTATAGCACAGAGGTCCATAGAATATCAGTGTTGAGCACATAAGTTAGAGCGGTACTGACATAAACA
>NW_016956825.1:0-254 GCF_001483705.2 Eufriesea mexicana
ACTGCTGTCGGCGGATGTCTGCGCCCTACTGTGTTCTAATAACTTCTGCATGTCTCCTGTGTGGCTAGCGATAGTGACCTCGGCACGTTTGCTTGAGTTACGCTACGTTTGTGCAGCTTAGGTTAGGTCAGGTTAGGTTAGGCCATCTTCCCCCTTTTGTGCTTTGCCCTGAGATGCGGTGTACTTCTGCACTCCGCTGTGCTGTAGTATATTCTGCTTGGTGCAGGGGAGGCCAGCGAGAGTGGTCTCGACAC
>NW_016956826.1:0-411 GCF_001483705.2 Eufriesea mexicana
AGTACAGGCATCTACTTGCCAGAGAATAAGTCTATTCAAAACACATAAGCTGCCATACCTTGGGGAATAGATCGCTTAGCCCCTTCAATCCTATGGCAAGTACAGCTATTTACTTGCCAGAGAATAGGTTTATTCAAAATCTAAAATCTGTTATAGCTTGGTGAATAGGTCACCTAACGCCTTCAGCCAATGGCAAGTATAGCCATCTACTTGCCAGACAATAAGTCTATTCAAAACCTATAAGCTGCCATAGCTTGGTGATTAGATCGCCTATCGTCTGCAATCCAATGGCAAGTACTCCCATCCACTTGCCAGAGAATTGGTCTATCCGAAATCTATAACCTGTTGTCGCTTGGTGAATAGATCGCCTAACGCCATCAATCCAATGGCAAGTACAGCCATCTACTTGCC
>NW_016956827.1:0-658 GCF_001483705.2 Eufriesea mexicana
TGGGGAAGCGAGCAATAGTGGTCGTGGCACGTCGGATTGGGTTGGGTTACGTTTGATTAGGTCCGGGCTGGTTAAGTTCGGTTAGGGTAACTTTGGCCTTCGAAATACACACTGTTTTTGGTGTATCTCTGTGGTCTACTGTGCTCTACTACATTCTGCTTGGCTCTGAGGAGGCCAGGAGAAGTGTTCTCGGCATGCTATTTTGAGTAATGCTACGTTTTGTTATGTTAGGTTAGGTCAGTTTTGGTTACGACATCTACGGCTTTTGCGCTCTTCAGTGAATTGAAGTGGATTTCTGCACCCTACTGTGCTGCAGTACCTTCATCTTGCATCTGTGGTGGCTGACAAGAGTGGTCTCGTCATGATACGTTGATTTGTGCTGCGTTTGGATGTGTCATGATTGGTGAGGTAATCATAGGATAGCTTTGACTTCTGCTCAATACGCTGCCGTACGCGGATACCTGCGCCCAACTGTGTGCCAATATTTTATGCTTGGCTCTGGCGATGCCAGCAATAGTGTTCTCGGCTCGTTAGGTTTAGTTACATTACGTTTTGCTGCAGTGTCTAACTCTGTCAGGTTATCTTTGACCCTCGCGCTATACACTGCTATTCGAAGGACTTCAGCACTCAACTATGCTCTAGTATATCCTGCTCTCCC
>NW_016956828.1:0-672 GCF_001483705.2 Eufriesea mexicana
CAACGTGCCGCGACCACTATTGCTATCATCCCGAGAGTCCAGCAGAGTATAGTAGAGCAACGAAGAGCGCAGTTGTCCTCCGAATAGCAGTGTGTGGCACAAAAGCCAAAGCAACTATATCCTACCCTAACCAACCGTAGCAAAACAGGACGTAACCTAATTTAACGTAATGTGTCGAGACCACAGTTGCCGGCCTCCACAGAACCGAACAGGAAATATTGGAGGTGTGCAGAGCGCACAAATCCATAGAATAGTAGTGTATGGCACAAAAGTCAAAGCAATCATCTCCTAACCTAACCAAGCGTAACGTATCCAAACGTAACCTAGAACAGAAAGGCGTGGGGAGACGTATATTGCTGCCATCCCCAGAGCGAAGAGGAACATATTAGAGAAGAGTAGAGCGCCGAAATACATACAATAGCATTGTAAAGCATAAAAGTCGTAGCCACCCAATCCTAACTTAACCAAATGGACCATACCCGAACGTAACAGAACTCAAGCTAACTCGCCGAGGACGTTACTGCTTTCCTCCCCAGAATGAAACAAAACATGCCAGAGCACAGCAGAGCGCAGAGATACACCGAAAAGCAGCGTATGGCACAAAATGCAAAGCTACACTCTCCTAACCTAGCCAATCGTAAAATAGCCATCAGTAACCTAATTCAAGCTAAC
>NW_016956829.1:0-642 GCF_001483705.2 Eufriesea mexicana
CAACTCTGTGGAGACCAGCAACTGTGGAAGCGGTACGTAAGGCTCAGTTATGCTCCGTCTGGCCACGTTATGGTTGGATACATTAAGATATGGTAGCTTTGACTTCTGTACTACACACTGCAATTCGGCGGACTTCTGCTCTCAAATGTGCTCTATTACGTTCTGCTTGTGCCTGGGGAGCACAGCAATAGTGGTCTTGGCACGTTATGTTGAGTTGTGCTATGCTTGTTCTTGCTAGATTTGGTCCGGTAAAGTTAGGGTATCTTCTACTTTTTCGCTACACACTGAAATAAGGTGAATATCTGCGCTCTGCAGTGCACACGTATGTTCTGTTTTGTTCCGGGGAGGCCAGCAATAGGGGTTTCGGCATGTTAGGCCGAGCTAGGTTACGTTTGGTTATGTAACGTATCGCTAGATTAGGATAGACTACACCGGCATTTGTGCTTTACACAACTACTCGGTTGATTACTGCGATCTACTGTGCTCTACTCCATTCTGCTTTGCTCTGGGAAGAAGCCAGGCGCAGTGGTAGCGGCACGTCATGTTGGGTTATGCTACTTTTGGTTTGGTCAGCTTAGCTCACGTAGTGTTAGGGTATCTGCGACTCTTGCTCTGTTCACTGCAATGCGGTAGCTTTCTGCG
>NW_016956830.1:0-598 GCF_001483705.2 Eufriesea mexicana
CTGTAGAATCTGGCCGGAAAATTCAATTTTATTGACATTTTCGAGTAATATCGTGGTGAGCTAGCTTCCTGGAATAAGCATGGAGGACAGATCCTTTTGGCGTACTATAGCCATTACTATGATATAAAATGTGCCTGTCGGATTCAATTTTATTTACATTTTCGACTAATATCGTGGTTAGCTATCTTTCTTCGATAAATCAGGAGGAAAGAATCTGTTGGCGTGCTATAGTCATTGCAAGGCTGCAGAATCGGGCTGGAAATTTCGATTTTATTGACATTTTCGACTAATATCGTGGTGAGTTAACATTCTTGCATAAATAAGGAGCATAGATTCTATTGGCGTGCTATAACCACTGCAATGATATGGAATGTGCCTGGCAGATTCAATTTTATTTACATTTACGACTAATATCGCGGTTAGCGGTTAGCTATTTTTCTTGCGTAAATAAGACGGAAAGATTCTATTGGCGTGATATTGGCATTGCAGTGCCAAAGATTCTGGCTGGAAAAACCAATTTTATTGTCATTTGCGGCTAATATGGTGGTGAGCTAACTTTCTTCCATAAATCAGGAGGAAAGATTCTGTTGGGATGCTA
>NW_016956831.1:0-1069 GCF_001483705.2 Eufriesea mexicana
TTAGTCGAAAATGTCGATAAAATCGAAACTGCCAGGCACATTCCATATCATTGCGATGGTTATTGCGCGCCAAAAGTATCTTTCCTCCATACTTATTCACGGAAGCTAGCTCACCACGGTATAAGTCAAAAATGTCAGTAAAATTAAATTTTCCAGCAAGATTCTACAGCATTGCAATGGTTATAGCTTGCCAATAAAATCTTTCTTCCGTGTTTATTCAGGAAAGTTAACTCACCAAGGTATTCGTCCAAAATGTCAATAAAATTGAATTTTCCTGCCAGATTCTAGAGCATTGCAATGGCTATAGCACGGCAAAAGGATCTTTCCTCCTTGTTTATGCAAGAAAGTTGGCTTACCACCATATTAGTCGAAAATGTCAATAAAATTGAATTTTCCTGCCAGATTCTACAGCATTGCAATGGCTATAGCACTAGAGAAGGATCTTTCCTCCATACTTATGCCAGGAAGATAGCTCCCCACGATATTAATCGAAAATATCAATGAAATTGGACTTTCCAGCCCGATTCTGCAGCACTGCAATGCCTATAGCAGGCCAAAAGTATCTTTCCTCCTTACTTATGCAAGGAAGACGGCTCCCCACGATATTAATCGAAAATATCAATGAAATTGGACTTTCCAGCCCGATTCTGCAGCACTGCAATGCCTATAGCAGGCCAAAAGTATCTTTCCTCCTTACTTATGCAAGGAAGTTGGCTCACCACGCTATTAGTCCAAAATGACAATAAAATTGAACTTTCCCGCAGGATTCTATAGCATTGCAATGGTTATAGATAGCCAATATAATCTTTCCTCCATGTTTATGCAAGAGAGTTAGCTCACCACATTAGTCGAAAATGTCTATAAAATTGATCTTTCCAACCAGATTCTCCTGCATTGCACTGGCTATAGCACGTCAAAAGGATCTTTCCTCCATGCTTATGCAAGGAAGTCGGCTCACCACGATATTACTCCAAAATGTCAATAAAATTGAATATTCCAGGAAGAATCTATAGCATTGCAAAGCATATGGCACGCCAATAGAATCTTTCCTTCGTATTCATGCGAGAAA
>NW_016956832.1:0-536 GCF_001483705.2 Eufriesea mexicana
CTTTAGTCTACGAATGTAAGTTAGTTAATTTAGTAAGTTAATTGTTGAGTGTTGATTTTCAGTAGATACCGTGTTTTTCGAATCTAGATTGATTTCCTGCGACGATGCTTGGTTGCAGCGTGGTGAAATGGGCAAGTATATGGAAGATATGTATAGAGTGTCCGATTTTATACTGCGAATATAAGTTAGTTAATTGTGGAGAGTTAATTTTCAATGGATACCATGTTTTGCGAGTCTAGATTGATTTCTTCTGATGCTTGGCTGCCGCATGGTGAAATTGAGCAAGTATATGGAAGATATGTGTAGAGTGTCCGACTTTAGTCTACGAATGTAAGTTAGTTAATTTAGTAAGTTAATTGTTGAGTGTTGATTTTCAGTGGATACCGTGCTTTGTGAATCTAGATTGATTTCTTGCGACGATGCTTGGTTGCAGCGTGGTGAAATTGAGCAAATATATGGAAGATATGTATAGTGTGTCCGATTTTAGACTGCGAATATAAGTTAGTTAATTGTTGAGTGTTGATTTTCAATGGATA
>NW_016956833.1:0-807 GCF_001483705.2 Eufriesea mexicana
CTTAGCTCTGGGGAGGGCAGCAACAGTGGTGTAGGTAGGTTTATGTGGAGTTAGGTTACGTTCGGCTATGCAATGTTTGGCTAGGTTATGCTAGGACTGCTTTGACTTTTGTGCTATACACTGGTATTCGTTGGATTTCTGCGCTCTACTGTGCTGTAATATGTTCTGCTTGGCTCTGGGAGGGCCAGTAATATTGTTCTCGCCAAGTTTGGTTAGGTTAGGTTTCGTTCGGTTATATTACGTTTCGACTGTCTAAGATATTGTATCTGTGACCTTTGTGCTGTACACTGCTATGCGGCGTACTCGCACGCTGCTGTACTATACTCTGCTCGACCCTGGGGAGGCCAAAATGTAGTGGTGTGTGCACGTTAGTTTGATTTAGGCTATGCTTGCTTATTTTCCGTTTGGCTATGCTAGGAGGGGACACCTTTGACTTTTGTGCTATACACTGCTATTAGGTTGAGTTTTGCGCTCTTATGTACTCAAGCCCGCTCTGCCTGGCTTTGGTGAGGCCAGCAATAGTGTGAGCCAGCCACGTTAGCTTGTGTCAGGCTTCGTTTGGTTATGTTACGTTAGTTCGGGTTATGTTCGCATAGCTTTCACTTTCGTGGTACACAATGCTATTCGGCGGATTTCTGCTCTCTACTTTGCTCTGGCACGTTCTGCTTAGCATTGGGGAGGCCAGCAATAGTCGTCACGGCACGTTAGTTTGATTTGGGTTATGTTTGGTTACGTTGGGTTCGATTAGGTTAGGACAGGATGGCTTTTGCTTTAGTGCTATAGTCTGCTATTAAGTGGACTTCTGCG
>NW_016956834.1:0-243 GCF_001483705.2 Eufriesea mexicana
AGCCATCTACTTACCATAGAATAAGTCTATTCAAAATCTGTAACCTGCTATAGTTTGATGAATAGATCATCAAACGTTTTCAATCCAATGGTAGGTATAGCCATCTACTTACCATAGAATAGGACTATTAAAAATTCATAACCTGCTATAGTTCGATGGATAGATCTAACGTTGTCAATCCAATGGTAGGTATAGCTATCTACTTACCATAGAATATGTCTATTCAAAATCTATAACCTGCTA
>NW_016956835.1:0-309 GCF_001483705.2 Eufriesea mexicana
GACTAATATTGTGGTGAGCTGCCTTTCTTGCATAGGTGAGGAGGAAAGTTTCTACTGGCCTGCTATAGCCATTGCAATCATATAGAATGTGCCCGGCAGATTCAATTTATTGACTTTTTCGACTAATATTCAGATGAGCTAACTTTCATGCATGAATAAGGAGGAAAGATTCTATTGGCGTGATACAGACATTTCAACACTATAGAATCTGGCTTCAAAGTTCAATATTATTGACAGTTTCGACCATTATAGTGGTGAGATATCTGTCTTGCCTAAATAAGCCGGGTACATTCTATTGGCGTGCCTTAG
>NW_016956836.1:0-1345 GCF_001483705.2 Eufriesea mexicana
ATCCACACATCCATAAAACCATCCATCCATACATCCATCCAACCATACATACATCCATACATCAATCCATATATACATCCATACATCCATCCATTCATTCATCCATCCATACATACATCCATTCATATATACATCCATACATCCAAACATCTGTATCATCAATACATATATACATCCATACATACGTACATTCGTATCACCCATACATTCGTACATGCATACATACATACATACATACATCCATACATACATCCATCCACGTATCCATCTATACACATATCTATACATCCTCACATCCATACATCCATAAATATTACAATCCGTACAGACATCCATCGATACTTCCAGGCATACATACATCCATATATATACATCCATACATCCATTCGTACGTACGTCCATCCATATTTTCCTCAAACCAACAATGCACCATCCATCCATACAGCCGTCCTTCCATACATCCATACATCCATACATCCAGACATAAATCGACACATACATCCATACTTTCATCCATACATACATCCATAAATACATACATCCATACATCCACACATCCATGTATCCACAAATCCGACAATCCGTACATCCATCCCTCCATCCATACATCCATCCAACCATACTTACATCCATACATACATCCATACATACAACCATACATCCATACATTCGTTCATCAATCCATCCATACATACATACATATATACATCCATTCATCCATACATCCGTACATCCATACAATCGCACATCCATACATCCACACATCCATACATCCATACATGCACACATCCATACATCGATACATCCATACATCCACACATCCGAACAACCATACATTCGTACATAAATACATCCATACAACCATACATCCATACGACCATACATTCATAAATACATGCATCCGTGCATCCGTGCATCCATTCATCCATGCAAACTTACAACCGTCCATCCATTGATCCATACATCTATCCATCCATACATCCACACATCCATACGTCCACACATCCACACATCCATAAATCCATCCATCCATACATCCATCCAACCATATATACGTCCATACTTCCATCCATACATACATCCATACATCCATCCATACATACATCCATCTATTCATCGATCCATCCATCCATACATCCATACAAATATACATCCATACATCCATACAAACGTATCATACATACATTCGTACATCCATACATACATGCAACCATACATAACATCCGTCCATAGATCCACACATCCATACATCCTTCGATCCATACATCCATACAACGAACCTTCCATCCACCCATCCATACATCCATACATACATCAATACATATATCCATACATACACAAGTAC
>NW_016956837.1:0-750 GCF_001483705.2 Eufriesea mexicana
GTGTTAGGCTATGTTCGGCTATGTTCGGTTGATTTGGGTTAGGTTTGAGAAGCTTCGACTTTTTTAATGTAAACTGCGATCCTATGGATTTCTGCGTTCTACGCCGCACAAATGTGCTCTCTTTGATTCGGTGCAGGCCAGCAATAGAGCTCGCGGCATGTTAGGTTTCCGTTAGGTCACGCTTGGTTATGTTACGATTGGCTGCTTTAGGAGTGGATAGCTTTGACTTTAGCATGCTATAAGGTGGACATCTGCGCCCTACCGTGCTGTAATATTTTCAGCTTGGCTCAGGGAAGACCAGCAATAGCGGCCTCGGCACGTTATGCTGAGTCAGGTTACGTTCGTTTGGGCTGGGTCAGGCTAAGTTTGGCTAGGATATCTGTAACTTTTGTGCTGCACCCTGCCGTTCGGTGGATTTTGCGCGCCAGAATGCTCTAGTATGACCTGCTTGGCTTTGGGGAGAGCAGCAATGGCGGCCCCAGCTCGTTCGGTTGTGTTAGGCTATGTTTGGGTATTTCCGGTTGGTTTGGGTGGGGCTTGGGTAGCGTTGACTCTACTGACATACAATGCGATTCTTCGGATTTCGGCGTTCTACTCTCCACTAATGTGTTCTGCTTGAACCTTGGTAGGCCAGTGGTAGTGGTTGCGGCGCGGTAGGTTGAGCTTTGTTATGTTTGGCTATGTTAAGCTTTGTTTGGTTTGCAGGGGATAACTTTGACTTTATTGCTATAGTCCGCTGTTAGGTGGCTT
>NW_016956838.1:0-253 GCF_001483705.2 Eufriesea mexicana
GAAGGTCAGCAATTGTGGTATTGGCTTCTTACGTCGTGTTAGGCTACGTTTGGTTAGGTTAGGGTGGGTTAGGTTAGGCAAGGACAGGATATATCTGACTTTTGTGCTCTACACTGCTGTTAGGTACATTTCTGCGCTCTTCTGTGCAGTAGTATGCTCTGCTTTGCTCTGGGATGAGAGCATTAGTGGTCCCGGCAAGTTATGTTGAGTTAGGTTACGTTTGTTAAGTTTATGTTTGTTTGGGTCAGGTTTG
>NW_016956839.1:0-608 GCF_001483705.2 Eufriesea mexicana
GCTGTAGAAGGTCCTGCTTGTCTCTGTGGAGGGCAGCATTAACGGTCTCGGCAGGTTAGGTTTGGTTAGGCTATGTTCCTCTATGTCCCTTTTGTTTGGGATAGGCCTAGGTAGTCTTGACTCCTCTGACAAGCACTGCGATTCTATTTATTTCTGCGTTCTACTCTCCATTTACGTGTTCAGCTTGGTTCTGGGGTGGCCAGCAATTGTGGTCGCGGCAAGTTAGGTTGTGTCAGGTTACGTACTGCTATGTTACTGATGGCTATGCCAGGAGAGGATAGTTTTGACGTTAGTGCTATGGTCTGATACCAGGTGGACTTGTGCGCCCTATGATGCTCTAATATTTTCAGCTTGGCTCCGGGAGGAACGGCAAGAGTGTTCTCACGTAACGTTCGGATAGGTTGGGCTTGGCTAAGTTTTGTTAGGACAGCTTTAACCATTGCGCTGTACACTGCTATTCGGTGCATTTCTGCGCTCTAGAGTGCTCTAGTATGTCCTGCTTGGCACTGGGGAAGGCAGAACTAGCGTTCCCGGCCCGTTAGGCCGAGTTAGGCCACGTTTGGCTATGTTCTGTTGGTTTTAGTTAGGGTCGGGTGGCTATGACTTTT
>NW_016956840.1:0-1023 GCF_001483705.2 Eufriesea mexicana
CACATACATACAACCATAAACCCGTCCAACCATGCAACCATCCATACATACATACATCCATACATACATCCACACATCTATACATACACCCACACACATCCATACATACATCCATACATCCATCAATCCATACATCCATACATCCACCATCCATATATCCATAAATCCATCCATTCGTACGTCAAACCATCAATGCATTCATCCACACACCCATACATCCGTACATCCATACCTCAATCGACCCATAATACCATTCATCCATGCAGGAATCCATCCGTACGTCCACCCATCCACACATACACCGATCCATACGTCCATCTGTCCATACATCAATCCACCATTCCATCCATCTGTCCACCCATACTTCCATACATACATTAATACGTACATCCATACATTCACCCATACATTCACCCATACATACAACCATACATACAACCTTACATACATCCATTCATTGATCCATACCTACATCCATACAAACACATACATATACATCCATGTATTCAACCTTACATACATCCATACATACATCCATGCATACATCCATACATACGTCCATACAAACATTCATACACACATCCATACATCCATCCATCCATATATCCACATATCCATACATCGATGGAACCATACATCCATCCATCCATACATCTATACAACAATCCATCCTTCCGTCCATCCATACATCCATACAACAATCCATCCATCCATACATCCATACATCCATACATACATCAATAAATACATTCATACATACACCAATACATTCGTCCATACAGACATCCATACATACATCCTTCCATGCATTCATACATACATATATACATACATCCATTTAAACATCCATACGTACACCCATGCATACATCAATCCGTTCATACAGCCATCTACCCATACATACATCCATCGGTACTTCCATCCTTCCATACGCCCATTCATCCATACGTCCACCAATCCATACATCCATCGATCCATACAGCCATACATACATACATCCACACATCCACACATACATCCATA
>NW_016956840.1:1042-2121 GCF_001483705.2 Eufriesea mexicana
TACATCCATACATCCATACATCCATACATCCAAACATGCATGCATACATACATTCTTATATCCATATATTTATACATACACACATCCATCAATGCATACATCCATACATCCATACACACATACGTCCATCCATCCATACATCCATACATCCATACAACCATACATCCATACACACATCAATACACAGATCCATACATACACGCATACTTTCATCCATACGTACATCCATCCACACGTCCATACATACATCCATTCAAACGTCCATACATACATCCGTTCTTCCGTCCATCCACCCATCCATTCAACCACCCACACGGCCATACATCCATGCAACCGTACATCCATACATGCGTACATCCGCATATGCATACATGCATACATACATACATACATAACTCAAATACGTCCATACATTCTAACATCCATACATACGTACATACATACATACTTACATACATACATACATCCATATGTCCATCCATCCATACATGCATACATCCACACACACATACATCCATATATCCATCCACCCATACACTCACCCATCCATACATACATCCACACATACATCCATAGAACCATACATACACCCATACACTCATCCATACATACATGCATAGATATATCCGTACATACATCCATACATCCACCCATACTTACATCCGCACATTCGCCATTCCATTAACGCATCCATACACCCACCCATCCATCCACGCATCCATAAATCCATCAAACCATACATCCATCCATTCATAAATCCAACTAACCTTACATCCATCCATCCATACATCCATACATATATACATCCATACATCCATAAATCAGTAGATCCATCCCTCCATACCACTATCCATCCATACATCCATTCTTCCATACAGCCATCCATCTATACATCCATCGATCCATAAATATATCCTTCCATACATCCGTCCACCAATCCCTCAATCCACCATTATATCCATACATACATCCATACATACATCAATACATGCATCCATTCATACACCAATACATTCGTCCATACATACATCCATACATACGTCCTTCCATACATCCATACATACATATATACATCCATC
>NW_016956841.1:0-1278 GCF_001483705.2 Eufriesea mexicana
GTTTTGTCATTCTAGAAATGGTAGAGAGTTTAAGTTAACAGTGAGCAAAGTAATCCGAGGGATACGGTAGTGTGATGATGACTGTACTCAGTATTGTGCTATCAATTGTTAATACCTCGAGATACTATTCTTCTGCTTTTTCACCTTTCAATGTCCGTTGAATATATACAATCATTGACCAATCAATCCAACGGCTACAGTGCTCTGCTGGTGGACGTTCTAAGAAGCGTACTGTCAATTGGAACTATCTCCAACCATAACCGTCTTATACATTGATTACTCCAGTCTTGCTTTGGAATTCACATTTTAAGGGAACAAATTCTTCCAACGGATACAGGGCTCAATTTGTTTATTTCTAAATTACCAGACAGGGTGCTCTGCAAACCTTTGGAAATAGCTGATGCATACATAGGTTATTCCTGAACTACTGTGGGAAATAAGTTATCAGTGATCAAATTATTCCGAAGGCTACATTTCTGGGTTAATAACTCTACTTATTACCCTGTTGTAAGTTGTTAATATCTAGAGATGTAATGGATTTGTTTGTTGTCAGCCTAGAATTGCTACAGAATGTAAACCATCAATGAATATATATGTCCAACTGCTGTAGTGCTATGTTGTTGGTTGTACATCGAATCGTACTGTCATTTGGAAATATCACTGGCAATGCCCGTCTTATACGGAAATAGTTCTTGGTTTGCTTTGTAATTTGCATCATCAACGAACAAATTGACCCAGCGTATTCAGTGCTCAATTGGTGGTCGCTTCAACTGCTGTACTGGGCATTTCAAATGTCTATAGCCATATCCCTACAATACATTGAAAACTCTAGACTGCTTTGGCACTCACATGATCAGTGTACAAATTACTCCAACGGCTAGAGTACTGTAATGATGCAACTGTTATACATCAGTTATGGATAGAGATGTTTTCGTTTCCCTGTACGGTAGTTGATATATTCACCAAAGGTGCACAATAACCACTGGAATGTGATGGTAAATATTCTATTGCAATTCCAGAATAAGGTAGCATTGACCCTTCATCTCTCGAGAAATTAACAATTGACGAAAGAGTACTGTGTACAGCGATCATCACAGTATAGCAGCCGATGGACTAATCCAGTCACGGGTGATTTATATTCCACGGTAGTTCTATAATAATCAAGGTACACATCAGTTATGGGTAGAGACATTTGCAGTACCCAGAGCGGTAGTCGGTACCACCACCAATAGACCGCATCAGCAGTTCAATTAATCTGTGAGTCGATTACTTATATTT
>NW_016956842.1:0-971 GCF_001483705.2 Eufriesea mexicana
ATGCAAGGAAGCTAGCTCACCACGATATTAGTCGAAAATGTCAATATAATTGAATTTCCAGCCTGATTCTGCAGCATTGCAACGGCTATAGCACGCCAAAAGTATCCTTCCTCCTTACTTAAGCAAGGAAGCTGGCTCACCACGATATCAGACGAGAATGTCAATAAAATTGAAGTTTCCAGAGAGATTCTATACCATTGCAACGGTTATAGCTTGCCAATAAAATCTTTCCTCCTTGTTTATGCAAGAAAGTTTGCGCACCACGATATTACTCGAAAATGTCAATAAAATTGTATTTCCCGGCCACATTCTACGGCATTGCAATGGCTATAGTACGCCAAATGGATCTTTCCTCCATACTTATGCAAGGAAGCTAGCTCACCACGATATTAGTCGAAAATGACAATATAATTGAATTTCCCAGCCATATTCTATAGCATTGCAATGGCTATTGCAGGCCAATAGAATCTTTGCTCCTTGTTTATGCAAGAAAGTTAGCTCACCACGATATTAGTCGAAACTGTCAATAAAATTGAATTTTTCGACCAGATTCTACAGCATTGCAATGTCTATAGTACACCAAAAGTATCTTTCCTCCATCCTTATGAAAGGAAGCTAGCTCACCACGATATTACTCGAAAATGTCAATAAAATTGAATTTCCCGGCCACATTCTACAGCATTGCAATAGCTATAGTACGCCAAAAGGATCTTTCCTCCACACTTATTCAAGGAAGCTAACGCACCACGATATTAGTCGAAAATGTCAATAAAATTGAATCTGCCAGGCTCATTCAATATCATTGCAATGGTTACAGCACGCCAAAAGTATCTTTCCTCCTCATTTATGCAAGAAAAGTAGCGCACCACGATATCAATCGAAAATGTCAATAAAATTTAATTTTCCAGCCAGATTCTATACCGTTGCAATGGTTATAACTTGCCAATATAATCTTTCCTCCTTGTTAATGC
>NW_016956843.1:0-521 GCF_001483705.2 Eufriesea mexicana
TCCTTTTGGCGTGCTATAGTCATTGCAATGCTGCAGAAACGGGCTGGAAAGTTCAATTTTATTAACATTATCGATTAACATCGCGGCGAGCTAGCTTCCTGGCATAAGTGTGGAAGAAAGATACTTTTGGCGTGCTATAGCCATTGCAATCATGTAGAATGTGGCAGGAAAATTCAATTTTATTGACATTTTCGACAAATATCGTTGTGAGCTGACTTTGTTGCATAAATAAGGAGGAAAGGTTCTATTCGCATGCTATAGCCATTGCGATGCTACAGAATCAGTCTGGAAAACTCAATTTTATAGACATTTTCGATACCGTGGTGAGCTAGTTTTGTTGCATAAATAAGGAAAAAAAATCCTTTTGGCGTACTACAGCCATTGCAGTGATATGGAATGTGCCTCGCAGTTTCGATTTTATCGACATTTTCAACTATTATCGTAGTGAGCTATCTTTTTTGCGTAAATAAGGCGGAAAGATACTTAGGCGTGCTATTGGCATTGCAATGCTGAAGAACCTG
>NW_016956844.1:0-1225 GCF_001483705.2 Eufriesea mexicana
AAAATGTCAATAAAATTGTATTTTCCAGGCAGATTCTAGAGCATTGCCATGGCTATGGTACGCGAGTAGAATTTTTCCTCCTCATTTATGCAAGAAAGTTAGCTCACAACGATCTTAGTCGCAAATGTTAATAAAATTGAATTTTCCAGGCAGAGTCAATATCATTGCAATGGCCAAAGCACTCCAATAGAATACTTACTCCTTATCGAAGCAAGAAAGTTAGCTCATCACGATATTAGTCGAAAGCGTCAATTAAATGGCATTTTCCCGACGGATTCTACAGCTATGCAATGGCTATAGCACGTCAATAGAATCTTTCCCCCTTATTTATGCATGAAAGTTAGCTCACCACGATATTAGTAGAAGATGTTAATAAAATTGAATTTTTCAGCCAGATTCTAAGACATTGCAATGGCTTTAGCACGCCAATGGAATCTTTCCTGCTTATTTATGCAAGACAGCTAGATCACCACGATATATTTCGAAAATGTCAATAGAAATGAATTATCCAGCCGGATTCTTTAGCTCTGCATTGTCTATAGCACGCCAATGGAATCTTTCCTGCTTATTTATGCAAGACAGCTAGATCACCACGATATATTTCGAAAATGTCAATAGAAATGAATTATCCAGCCGGATTCTTTAGCTCTGCATTGTCTATAGCACGCCAATGGAATCTTTCCTGCTTATTTATGCAAGACAGCTAGATCACCACGATATATTTCGAAAATGTCAATAGAAATGAATTATCCAGCCGGATTCTTTAGCTCTGCATTGTCTATAGCACGCCAATAGAATCATTCCTCCTTATCTAACCAAGAAAGTTAGCTCATCACGATATTAGTCGAAAACCTCAATTAAATGGCAATTTCCAGACGGATTCTACAGCTATGCAATGGCTATAGCACGTCAATAGAATCTTTCCCCCTTATTTATGCAACACGAAAGCTAGCGCACCACAATATTGGTCGAAAATGTCAATAAAATTGAATTTTCCAGGCAGATTCTAGAGCATTGCCATGGCTATGGTACGCCAATAGAATCTTTCTCCCTCATTTATGCAAGAAAGTAAGCACACCAGGATATTAGTCGAAATGTCAATAAAATTGAATTTACCAGCCGGATTCTATAGCTCTGCAATGGCTATAGCACCTCAATAGACTCTTCCCAGCTTATTTATGCACGAAAGATAACTCACCACGATATTGGTCGATAATGTCAATAA
>NW_016956845.1:0-483 GCF_001483705.2 Eufriesea mexicana
AAGACTATGCAAGCCTAACCCAAGCTAACATAACCTAACCGAACGTAACCTAGCTGAACCGAATGTGCCGTGACGACTACTGCTGCCCTCCCCAGTGCAAGGCAAAATACACCAGATCACTGCAGATCGCAGAAGTGGCTCCTAATTGCAGTGTAAAGCACGAAAGTCAAAGATATCCTGACCTAACCTGACCTAACCTAACCTAACCAAACGTAACCTAACTCAACGTATTGAGCCAACACCACTATTGCTGCCTTTCCCAGAGCCGGGCTGAACATATTAGAGGAGGGGAGAGTGCAGACGCCTGTAGAATGGCACGAATGGCAGTGTATTACGTAAAAATCAAAGCTATCGTAACCTTAACCAGACTAACTTAACATATTCAATCGTAGCCTACCACAACCTAACGGGCGGCGGCTGCTACTTCTGGAACTCCCAGAGCAAAGCAGGGAATATTGGATCACAGTACAACACAGAAATCCA
>NW_016956846.1:0-1588 GCF_001483705.2 Eufriesea mexicana
GGAAGGATTCTATTGGCGCGCTATAGACATTCCAATGCAATACAATCCGTCAGAAAAATTTAATTTTATTGACATTTTCGACTAGTATCGCGGTGCCCCGGCTTGCATGCATAAATATGGAGGAAAGATCATATTGTCGTGCTATGACCGTTGCAATGCAATAGAAACTGGCTGGAAAATTAAATTTTATTGACATTTTCCATTAATATCGTGATGAGCTAACTTTCTTGAATAAATAAGGAGGAAGGATTCTATTGGCGTGCTACAGAAATTGCAGTTCTATTGAATCTGCCTCCAAAATAAAATTTTGTTGACATGTTCGGCTAATTTCGTGGTGAGCTTACTTTCATCGATAAATAAGGAGGAAAGATTATATTGGCATGCTATAGCCATTGCTGTGATATAGAATCTGACTGGAATATTTAATTTTGTTGGCATTTTCTACTAATATCTTGATGAGCTTACTTTGTTGCACAAATAAGGTGGGAGGATTCTATTGGCGTGCTATAGCCATTGCAATGCTATAGAATCTGCACCGAAAATTCATTTTAATTGAAAATTTCGACTAATATCGTAGTGTGGTAACCTTATTGCATAAATAAGGAGGAAGGATTCTATTGGCGCGCTATAGACATTCCAATGCAATACAATCTGTCAGAGAAATTTAACTTTATTGACATTTTCGACTAGTATCGCGGTGCCCTAACTTGCATGCATAAATATGGAGGAAAGATTCTATTGTCGTGCTATGACCGTTGCAATGCAATAGAAACTGGCTGGAAAATTAAATTTTATTTACATTTTCCATTAATATCGTGATGAGCCAACTTTCTTGCACAAATATGGAGGAGAGATTCTATTGTCGTGCTATGGCCGTTGCTATGCTATAGAAACTGGCTGGAAAATTGAATTTTATAGACATTTTCCATTAACATCGTGATGAGCTAACTTTCTTGCATAAATATGGTGGAAAGATTCTATTCGCGTGCTGTAGCCAATGCAGTGATATAGGATCTGGCTCAAATATTCAATTTTGTTGACATTTTCGGCCAATATTGTGGTGAGCTATCTTTCTTGCATAAATAAGGAGGAAGGATTCTATTGGCGTGCTATAGAAATTGCAGTTCTACAGGATCTGTCTGGAAAATTCAGTTTTATTTACATATTCCACTAATATCATTGTGAGCCGAATCGATAAATAAGGAGGAAAGATTATATTGGCGTGCTATAGCCATTGCTGTGATATAGAATCTGACTGGAATATTTAATTTTGTTGACATTTTCTACTAATATCTTGATGAGCTTTCTTTGTTGCACAAATAAGGTGGGAGGATTCTATTGGCGTGCTATAGCCATTGCAATGCTATAGAATCTGCACCGAAAATTCATTTCAATTGAAAATTTCGGATAATATCGTAGTGTGGTAACCTTCTTGCATAAATAAGGAGGGAGGACTCTATTGGCGCGCTATAGACATTCCAATGCAATACATTGTGTCAGAAAAATTTAATTTTATTGACATTTACGATTAGTATCGCGGTGCCTTAACTTGCATGCATAAATATGGAGGAAAGATTCTATTGTCGTG
>NW_016956847.1:0-1079 GCF_001483705.2 Eufriesea mexicana
TTATGTTACGTTCGATTAGGTTACGTTAGGCAAAGTTTGGTTAGGATGGCCTTGTCCTTTGTGTTATACACTGCTATTCGGTGGATACCTGTGCTCTACTGTGCTCTAGTTTATTCTGCTTGGCTCTTAGGAGGAAAGAAGTATTGGCCTCGGCACGTTTGCGTGATATATGTTGCGCCTCTTTATGATACGTTTGGTTAAGTTAGGATAGGGTAGCTTAGTCTCATTTGTTATACACTGCTATCCGGTGGACTTCTCTGCTCTACGCTGTAACAGTAATAGCGCTCCCACCACATAAGGTTGCGTAAGGCTACGTTCAGACATGTCACGTTTCGGTAGGTTAAGATAGGATAGCATCGACTTGTGTGCCATGCACTGCTGTTCGGTGGATTTTTGCGCTTAACGTTCCTTTACTCTACTCTGCTCGACTATAGCAAGGCCAGTAATAGTGACATCGGCACTTTAGGTAGAGTCTGGTCACGTTTGGTTACGTTATGCTTGGTCAGGTTAGGAAGGGTAGCTTTGGCTTTTGTGCTATACACAAAATATTCGGTGGGATTCTGCGCCCTGCATTGCTCTACAATGCTCTGTTCAGCCCTGGGGATGCCATTAATAGCGTCTCGGCGCGTTAGGATGAGTTATGCTACGCTTGGCAATGTTACGTTGGTCCCGGTTAGGTACGGATAGCTTCGCCTTTCCTGGTATAAGCTGTTGCTCGATGGATTTCTGCGCTCCGCTGAGCTGTAGTGTTTGCCGGTTGGCACTGGGGTGGCCACCAGTAGTGGTCTCCGAATGATAGGATGAGTTACGCTACGTTCGGTTATGTTAACTATGGTCATGCTTGGATATGGCAGCATCGACTATTGTGCTCTGCACTGCGACTCTATGAATTTCTGCGCCCTGCTCTCCTCTATAATGGTCTGCTTGGCTGTGGGGAGGGCAGTAACTCCGGTCTCGACACGTTAGGATTGACGTTGGGACGTTTGGCTTTCACTTTTGTGCTATACAATGCTATCTGGTGGGTTTCTGCGCTCTACTGACAACCAATACTCTCTGCTTTGCTCTGGGAAGCCTAGAAA
>NW_016956848.1:0-988 GCF_001483705.2 Eufriesea mexicana
AAGTGGTAGCTGCCAAACCTAACCTAAAGTACCACAAGATGTCCAAGCATAGCGCAACCCATCTTTATTTTCCGAGAAGGCTATTACTGCCCACCACCTAGAGCCAAGCAGGACATGCTAGAGCTCAGTATATCGCAGAAATCCAACGAATAGCAGCGTGCAGCCCAAAAGTTGAAGTTATCCTGACCAAGCTCAACCTGACCCAACCTAACAGAGAGTAACGTGACCCATCGTAACGACCCGAGACCGCTATGGTTGGCCTTGTCAGAGCCAAGCTAGAGGCACTGGAGCACCGTAGGGCACAGAAATCCACATAATAGCAGGCTATAGCACGAAAGCCTAGCTATACTGTCCTAACATAATTAATCGCAACATAACCGAACGTATTCTAACTTACACTGACGTGCCGCGACCACTATTACTGGCCTCCACAGTGCCAAGCAGAACATACTAGAGGGCAGTAGTGCGCAAAAATTCAACGAATAGCTATAGGACAAAAGATAAAGCTATCTTGACCAAACTTAGCGTAAACTAACGTAATCGAACGTAACCTGACTCAACATAAGATGCCGAGAACACCATTGCTAGCCAGCACCGAGCCCAGCTGAAGATATTAAAGCACTGTAGGGAGCAGAATACCACCTGATAATAGACCATGGCACTAAAGTCAAAGCTATCCTCTCCTAACATAGCCAACCGTAACGTAAACATACGTAACATATCAAAAACTAACGGGCCGCGAACACTTTTTCTGACCTTCCCAGAGTAAAGCGGAACACACTGTTGGAGAGCGGAGGGCAGAAACCCTTATAATCGCAGTGTATATCAGAAAAGTCACAGCTACCCAAGTCTAACTCAAAGCAACAGGGCAAAACCAAGTTCAGCATATATCAGCCTAACGTGCCGAGACCGCTATTGCTGGCCTCCGCAGAGCCAAGCGGAACACTCTAGTGAGGACTAGAACGCAGATATCCATAGAATCGTTGTG
>NW_016956849.1:0-261 GCF_001483705.2 Eufriesea mexicana
CTGCGCTCCACTATGCTCTGCTCGGCTCTGTGCAGTCCAGCAAAGCTGGTTTCGGAACATTGTGTTAAGTTATGCTACTTTTGGTTAAGTTAGGTTAGTTCAGTTTAGGTCAGGATACGTTAGACTTTTGTGCTATTCACTGCAATGCGGTCGATTTTTGCGCTCTACTGTGCTCTAGCATATTCCAATTGGCTCTGTGAAAACAGCAGCAGTGGTCTCGGCACGTTAGTTTCAGTTAGGGTACGTTTGGTTAGGCTAGGT
>NW_016956850.1:0-319 GCF_001483705.2 Eufriesea mexicana
AATGTTAATAAAATTGATTTTTCCAGTCAGATTCTATAGCATTACAATAGCTATAGCATGCTAATAAAATCTTTCCTCCTAATTTATGCAACAAAATTAGCTCTCCACGACATTAGTCAAAAATGTCAAAAAAATAGATTTTTCCATTCAGATTCTATTGCATTGCCATGGCTATAGCATGCCGATAGAAACTTTCCGCCTTATTTATGCAACAAAATTATCTCGCAACGATATTAGTCGAAAATGTCAATGAAATTGAATTTTCCGTTTAGATTCTATAGTATTGCAATGGCTATACCATGCCCATAGAATCATTCCA
>NW_016956850.1:350-861 GCF_001483705.2 Eufriesea mexicana
AGTCGAAAATGTCAATGAAATTGAATTTTCCGTTTAGATTCTATAGTATTGCAATGGCTATACCATGCCCATAGAATCATTCCACCTTATTTATGCAACAAAATTAGCTCACGACGATATTAGTCGAAAATGTCCATAAAATTGAATTTTCCTGTCAGATTCTGCAGCATTGCAATGGCTGTAGCATGCCCATAGGATATTTCCTCCTTATTTATGCAACAAAATTTGCTCACCACGATATTAGTCGAAAATGTCCATAAAATTGAATTTTCCTGTCAGATTCTGCAGCATTGCAATGGCTGTAGCATGCCCATAGGATATTTCCTCCTTATTTATGCAACAAAATTTGCTCACCACGATATTAGTCGAAAATGTCCATAAAATTGAATTTTCCAGTCAGATTCTCTAGCATTGCAATGGCTATAGCATGCCCATAGGATCTTTCCTGCTTATTTATGCAACAAAATTAGATCACCACGATATTAGTCTAAAATGTTAATAAAATTGAATT
>NW_016956851.1:0-424 GCF_001483705.2 Eufriesea mexicana
CAATCAATTCACCCATACATATATACATCCATACATACATACATCCATCAATCCATACCTCAAACCATCCATACAACCTTTCATCCGTACATCCGTCCATCCATACCTCAATCCATTCATACAACCATCCATTCTTACTGCCATCAATGCATACATTCATCCATCCATACAACCATTCTTCCATACACCCGTCCAGCCATACAACCACCCATCCATACATCCATCGATCCATACATATATCCACCCATACGTCCTTCCATCCATACATTCATACATCCATACATCCATACATCTATGCATCCATACATCCATCAAACAATCCATTCATCCATACATACATACATACATACATACATCCATGCACGCGTACAACCATAAATTCGTACATCCATACGTCCATACATCCATACATACATACATCCAT
>NW_016956852.1:0-1304 GCF_001483705.2 Eufriesea mexicana
TGCTCGGTGGATTTCTGCGTCCTGCTGTACTGTAATAAGTCCTGCCTGTCCCTGGGGTGGCAAGCAATAATGTTCTAGACACGCTTGGTTGATACGGGTTACGTTTGATTTGGTTATGTTCAGACATGCAATGTTAGTATATATTTACCTTTTGTGCTACACACTTCAATGCGTCCGATTACTACACTGTACTGTGCTCTAGTATATTCTGCTTGGCACTTGGGAGGCAAGTATTAGTCTGCTCGGCGCGTTGCTTTGGGTTAAGCTACGTTCGATACTGTTCCGTTTGGTTATGTCAGGACAGGGAAGCTTCGACTCTTGTGCTATGCACTGCGGTCCTATTTACTTCTGCGCTCTCCTCTCCTCTAATGTGTTATGCTTGGCTCTGTGCATGCCAGGCATAGTGGTCTCGGCACGTTAGATTGAGTTCGGTTCCGTTTTGCTATGTTAGGCTATGATATGTTCGGTTAGATTAGCATTGAATGTCGTGCTATACACAGTTGTTCGGCGCACTTCTGTGCTCTATTGTGCTCTACTATATTCTGCTTGGCCCTCAGATGGCCAGCAATTGTGGTCGCGACACGTAATGTTGTGCTAGGATACGCTTGGTTATGGTATGTTTGTTTGTGTTAGGAACGGGTTGCTTTCACTTTTTTGCTATAAACTGCGACTGTATCGCGCTCTGAGCACGACTCTCCTCTGCGATGTTCTGTACGGCTATGGGGAGGACAGCAATCGTGGTATCGGCGAGTTATGACGAGTTATGCTACGTTTGGTTAGGTTGGGTATGGTCGGGTAATGTAAGGGTATCTTCAACTCTTGTGATATACACTGCGATTCTATGGATTTCTGCTCTCTACACTCCTCTAATATTTTCTGCTTGCCTCTGGGTTGGCCAGCAATATTTGTCGCGGCACGCTATGTTGAGCTAGGCTACGTTTGGTACGATTATGTTACGTTTGTTAAGGTTCGGATTGGGTAGCCTCGACTTTTATGTTATACACCGCGATTCTATGGATTTCTGGGCTCCACTCTCCTCTAATACGTTCAGCTGGGCATTCGGAATGTCAGCAATGGTGGTCGCGGTACGCTAGGTTGAGTTAGGTTACGCTTCTTTGCTTTGAGCCTGGATAGTTTACGATACGATAGCATTGTCTTTTATGATATACACTGCCTTTCGGTTGATATCTACGCTCCGCAGTCCTCTAATATTTTCTGCTTGTCTCTGGAGACGCCAGCAGTAGTGGTCTCGGCACGTTAGGTGTATTTCGGTTACGTTCGGTTAGGTTGGGTTGGATAAGGTT
>NW_016956853.1:0-516 GCF_001483705.2 Eufriesea mexicana
CTCCTTATTTATGCAATAAAGTTAGCTCACAACGATATTAGCCGAGAATGTCAATAAAATTGAGTTTTCCAGCATCATTCTGTGGCACTGCAATGCCTACAGCACGCCAACAGAATATTTACTGCTTTTTTATGCAAGAAAGATAGCTCACAACAATATTAGTCGAAAATGTCAATAAAATTGAATTTGCCATACAGATTTTATAGCGTTGCAACGGCAATATCACGCCAATAGAATCTTTCCTCCTTAGTTACGCAAGGAAGTTAGCTCACCACGATATTAGTCGAAAATGTCATCAAGATTGTATATAGGAAGCTTCTACAGCTTTGCATTGCCTATAGCACTCCAATAGAATCTTTCCTCCTTATTTATGCAAGAAAGTTAACTCACCCCGATATAAGTCGAAAATGTCAACAAGATTGTATTTTCCAGCCACAATCTATATCATTGCTCTGGCTATAGCACACAAAACGCATCTTTCCACCATACATACGCAAGGAAGTTAGCTCACCACGG
>NW_016956854.1:0-766 GCF_001483705.2 Eufriesea mexicana
TTTTATTGCATAAATAAGGAGGGAAGATTCTATGGGCGCGCTATTGCCATTGCAATGCTATAAGATCAGGCTGGAAAATACAATTTTATTTAAATTTTCGACTAATATCGTGGTGACCTATCTTTCTTGCATATATCAGGAGGAAAGATTCTACTGGCGTGCTATAACCATTGCAATGCTATGGAAACTTGCTGGAAAACTGAATTTTATTGACATTTCCGACTAATATCGTGGTGAGCTATCTTTCATGCATAAATAAGGAGGGAAGATTCTATGGGCGCGCTATAGCCATTGCAATGCTATGGGATCTGTCTGGAAAATACAATTTTATTGACATTTTCGACTAATATCGTGGTGAGCTAACTTTCATGCATAAATAAGGAGGAGGTGAGCTAACTTTCATGCATAAATAAGGAGGAAAGACTCTATTGGCGAACTATAGCCATTGCAATGCTATGTAGTCTGGCTGGAAAATTCAATTTTATTGACATTTTCAACTAATATCGTGGTGACCTGGATTTGTTGGATATGTAAGGAGGAAAGATTCTACTGGCGTGCTATAGGCATTGCAATGCTATAGAATCTGTCTGGAAAATTCAATTTCAGTGACGTTCTCGGCTAACATCGTGGTGCACCTAGCTTTCTTGCATAAATAAGGAGGGAATATTCTATTGCCGAGTTATAGCCATTGCAATGCTATCGTATCTGTCTGGAAAATACAATTTTATTGACATTTTCGACTAATATCGTGCTGAGCATACCCACT
>NW_016956855.1:0-2248 GCF_001483705.2 Eufriesea mexicana
GAGCTATAGCCACTGCATTGCTATAGAATCTGGATAGAAAATTCAATTTTATTGACATCTTCGACTAATATCGTGGTGTGCTAACTTTCCTGCATAAACAAGGGGGAAAGATTATATTGCGAAGCTATAACCACTTCAATGCTCTGGAATCTGGCTGGAAAGTTCAATTTAATTGACAGTTTCGACTAATATCGTGGTGAGCTATCCTTCTTGCATAAGTAAGGAGCTTATATTCCATTGGCGTGCTGTAGACATTGAAATGATGTAGAATGTGGTTGGAAAATTCAATTTTATTGACATTTTCGTCTAACATCGTTGTGAGCTATTCTGCTTGCCTAAATAAGCTGGGTAGATTCTATCAGCGTGCTATAGACATTGCAATGATATAGAATGTGGTTGGAAAATTCAATTTTATTGACACTTTCGGCTACATTTTCGACTAATAACGTGGTGAGCTAGCCATCCTGCATAAACAAGGAGGAAATAGCATATTTTTCAAGCTATAACCACTGCAATGCTAGGGAATCTGGCTGCAGATATCAATTTTTTTGACATTTTCGACTAATATCGTGGTGAGCTAACTTTCTTGCATAAACATGGAGGAAAGATTCTATTGGCGAGCTATAGACACTGCAATGCCATAGAATCTGGATGGAAAATTCAATATTATTGACATTTTCGGCTAATATCGTGGTGAGCTATTCTGCTTGCCTAAATAAGCAGGGTAGATTCTATTAGCGTGCTTTAGACATTGCAATGATAAAGATTGTGGTTGGACAATTCAATTTTATTGAATTAAATTCTGCTGACATTTTCGACTAATATCGTGATGAGCTACCATTCTTGCATAAATAAGTAGGAAAGATGCTATTTGCGTGCTATAGATATTGCAATGCCATAGTTTCTTCCAGGAAAATTGAATTTTATTGACATTTTCGACTACTTTCGTGGTGAGCTGTCTTCTTTGCACAGGTAAGGAGAAAAGATCCCTTCGGAGTGCTACAGCCATTGCAATGATACGTTATGTGCCTTGCAGAGTCAATTTTATTGACATTTTCGAGTAATATCGTGGTGAGCCAACTTTCTTGTTAAATAAGGAGGAAAGATTCTATTGGCGTGCTATTGCCATTGCAATGCAATAGTATCAGGCTGGAAAATTCAATTTTATTGACATTTTCAGCTAATATTGTGGTGAGCTAATTTTCCTGCACAAATAAGGAGGAAAGATTCTATTCGCGTGCTACAGCCATTGCAATGGTATGTAAAGTGGTTGGAAAATACAAATTTATTTACATTTTCCACTAATATCGCGGTGAGCTAACTTCCCTGCATAAATAAGGAGAAAAGATTCAATTGGCGTGCTATAGCCGCCGCAACGCTATACAATCTGTCTGGAAAGTTCAATTTTATTGACATTTTCAACCAATATCGTGGAGAGCTAACTTTCTTGCATAAACAAGGAGGAAATATCCTTTTGGAGTGCTATGTCCATTGCAGTGCTGCGGAATCTGGCTGGAAAATTCAATTTTATTGACTTCTTTGACTAATATCGTGGAGAGCTAACTTTCCTGCATAAATAAGGAGGAAAGGTTCTATTGGCGAGCTATAGCCACTGCAATGCTGTAGAATCAGGATAGGAAATTCAATTTTATTGACATCTTCGGCTAGTATCGTGGTGAGCTAACTTTCCTGCATATACAAGGGGGAAAGATTATATTGCGAAGCTATATCCACTTCAATGCTCTGGAATTTGCCTGGAAAATTAAATTTTACTGGCTTTCTCGACTAATATCGAGGTGAGCTACCATTCTTGCATAAATAAGGAGTTGTTATTCCAGTGGCGTGCTATAGACACTTCAATGATGTAGAATTTGGTTGGAAAATTCAATTTTATTGACATTTTCGATTAATATCGTGGTGAGTTAACTTTATTTCATGAATAAGGATGAATGAAATCTATTGGAATGCTATAGCCTTCGCAATGCTATTGAATCTGGCTGGAAAGTTCAATTTTATTGACATTTTCGACTAATATCGTGGTGAGCTAGCCATCTTGCATAAACAAGGAGGAAATAGCATATTTTTCAAGCTATAACCACTGGAATGCTAGAGAATCTGGCTGGAAAGATCAATTTTTTTGACATTTTAACAATTTTTTTGACATTTTCGACTAATATCGTGGTGTGCTAACATTCTTGCATAAACATGGAGGAAAGATTCTATTGGCGAACTATAGACACTGCAATGC